>NW_019416609.1:856373-1064621 GCF_000390285.2 Anoplophora glabripennis | reverse complement strand
CACGCGGAACAAACAAATGACTTTGACAGAAGTTTATTTGTCATCATTAATTTATTTCCTATAATAAACTATTTTAACAAAGAAATAATGTTTAGTGAGAACGAAAAATTTGAAGTTATCCGTTTATTTATTATTAATAGAAATTTAAAAAAAAAACCAACTAAAACACAAATGGTCACAGATGCTCAATGTGACCGCCATTATTATTGATGCACTTCGAATAAACCTCATTAATTTTCAGAACTGCATTTAGTATGAAATGGGAATTCAATTCACTTAAATTTTTTGTTCTCACTAAACATTATTTCTTTGTTAAAATAGTTTGCTATAAGAAATAAATTAATGATGATAGGTAAATAAACTTCTGTCAAAGTCATTTGTTTGTTCCGCTTGCCTCGTCCATAGCCACTGCGATCCGCACAAATAGACCACCAGACAAATTTCTCTCCTGTTTTTTCAACAATAGTTTTAAACTGAAATATCTCGAAAAGTTAAGATGTCCTTTAAAAAAAATGTTTTCTTTAATTTAGTGATTTCCATTATTCAATTATTTTTTCTAATTCTGTGTTGTAAAAAACTCATAAAACTTTTGTATTAAAAACCTTTTTGTAATTTCAATAATACCTAAACTCACAATAGGTTGTCAGATTATAGTGATTAATCCTGTACATACAGCTAATTAGAAAATTTCATCGAACGAATAAAAAAATGTCATTACAATTTCTGGAGGTTCTTGTAACATATATGTTCAAATACAACAAGAAAATGTATCAACTAGTTTAATATCAGCATCTACCATTAATTTGAAAAAGTGAAACCACTGCGTATTTACTTTAGTCGAATTAGATCAAGAAACCTGAAAACTTTTACTGCTGCTAGCGCATTTATTACATGAACTATCAATGTAAAACTTTCTGAAAATAAAAGATGAACCCTTTCTTTGTCTTTAAAATCTTGGTCCGATACGTCCAATAGTTAATTAACAATTAAAGCAATAAACAAAAAAAAAGCTATCTTGAGAATCTTATCTTATATCTTTTTTTAGAATTACCGTAAAAATAAGCTCTATTTAATGCAAAAAGAGCGAATTCCCGAGCTGCTTTTGCCTGACCTTGGCACTATTTGTTTATAACGCTGTTTTGCACGACCTACTTTGTTAGTTTTAAAGGGCTACTTAACTTTTTGAATTTTTTCTTTTTCCATACGTTTGTTTGGATCAATTAGAACCTATATCTATGATATTAACTTCTAAAATTTATTACTACTAGGTATTTAAAATAGAGTAAAACATGTATGATAAATATCTTGAATCGAATAAAGTTTTAGAAGGTTACGGATTTTTTCCATTATAGCAGTCAAATGATATTATTAGAAGCCATAACAAGTCCTCTTTGACCCGTCTGTAATCAATAATAATAGTAATTTGTCATTTTGACATTTACTTACTTATATTTTCTATTCAAATTCTAACCATTATTACAGAAAAATTGGAATACAATAAAACTGCAAAAATTTGTACGATAACAGGTTGAGAAACTGTGTTTCAGCACTAGCAGGCACTATTAAATTAAATTGCAAGTTTCCGCAAAGCCTACTAGACCTCAGCTTCATCTGTAATGTCCTTTCGGGTATTTGTTGTCTAACAAACGAAAATAAATCATGGGATAAATGTTATATTTAGTATTTCATGCATTTTCATGTAGTTATATATCGTGTACCCGAGGCGAAAACAATGCGACAAACGATTTTCGTTTCATTAAAGCCAAACGGTCGATTTCCCCTACCGAAATCGGACTCTGAGGCCTTGTTTATAAGTAAATACGTGTTGAAACGGGCTTCTATAAATAAGCGCAAGCTGACAGAGTTGCGTGGCGATTTTGCGTGGATGCAGCGGCCTCCGTAGTAAACAGACAGAAACGACGGCGGCGTTGCCGCTTTTACGGGCTTTCCCCTAGATCTGCCACACATTCTTTACTAAAAGATCTTTGTCGAGGTCCTTACTGCAGTTTTGCCTCGTATTCAAAACTATCACAGGTTCTACGTTTTTTACTATTATACTTATAATAATTAATAATCAATTTTTATTTTTCTTAATTTCTTACTTACTTCTTGATTGGCTTTTCAGTCATTTTTGCACCTAGATAATTGGTTAATTTGTGTGGGCAAGTGCACGACATAACACTATAGTCTCTTGTCAGCGTTATTCGTACATAATATTCATAGTCATTCTCCAGATTTGGCAACCTGGCCGGTGGCGACTATTTCCTGCCTAGTTTTAGGTCTACTGCTATCTCTGGATGTCAACTACTAGCTAGTATCCCAGTCTTGACCTATGAATGGTCCGCAGGTCGTACTAGACTGTATACCGGAATAATCTCAGGCAGTTATTCTTAGACCTAGGAGACCGACACGAGTCAGGCTGCGAAGTTTTATCAGAGAAAGTCTAATTTCATATTATATGAATGTTTTAGTTGGTCGTGGGTCCGAAAATACGCCATTTTTCAAATAAAAAACGACAATCAGAATGCTAGGAGTTCTGTATTTCAATTACCAGTGCCGTAGATATGAGGAGGCCAGATTGTCTCTCTTTTCAAGTGCAATTTCTATGTCTATGACTTTTTCCCAAAGTGAAGAAACTTTTTTATTTGTATCTAAATTTATGACTTATCCTGCACGGAAGAGTTAAAATAACACCGAAATCGTCAGAGTTATAACTAATTTAATTAATTACTTATCTCTATCAAGGGAGGGGCAACGGTCCGAATTTCATAATTAATACAAATAAAATAACAAATAACCAGCCATAATAAACCCCTATACTGAAATTCTAAACTCAGTTCTCAATGTTCTGCACAATTTTTTTCTAGACATTAACTGTAAAAACGGACCGCCCCCCCCCCCAAAAAAAATCCATCTCTGGATACGCCCCTGTTTCTGGCCAAACGGGAATTCAAGGAAATATCGTACTGTGAACATCGACGTTTCGTCAACTGAGACATCTTCAGGATAGTTACGTATTTCTTTGTTACTTTTTTAATGCATACGTATTTCCGACGATTCTGAAGATGTCTCAATAAAGAGACGCAACGTCGACATTCACAAAAATACGTTTTCTTAAATTCTGAAAATTGTATTTCCGTTAGAATAACAACTAACACACGATTATTTTTCAGCTGAGACGCAGCGACGTCCAACAAACCCAGACCACACCGGGACATCTGAATCTTGCGACCTGGAGATCCACCTGCCCCCAGTGAACGCACGCCCCTGATCAGGGCCGCCTCTGAGTCTCTTGGACGGCGGCGTGGAAGCCCCCCAACCCGTTTACTGTGTCGAAACGGGTTCACGGGAGAACGATACATCTTCCCTTTATGAAATAATCGCCCCGGAGCCCAGTGGCGTAGCATAGACGTCAATAATAAATTTGTATATATGGAAAGTTTATTGTAGATTTTTATAGGCTAAGCTAAGGGTATGGTGCGCCACTGGCGCGGTCGACATCCAAGGCTTCGGCTAAGGTTTAACGCTTTACTAATACAGACTTCACACAAAATTCGATTGTTTAATGCTGTAATGGATTATCTAATAAAAACCCTCTGATTAGTTTAATAGGTATAATTATATAAGAAGGTTTAACATTAGTAAAAAGTTATTTTCAATACGAAAGTATTATATTGCATGTTATTTTATATATACGATTTTTGCGTACCTTCTTATACTCTCGTAGTAGTAAGACAAATATACGTAAGCAAGGGGTTAGTCCGTCTTTCTCACACAGGGATCAGTAGCCCACATAACAAGGTGCAGAATTTTAAATAGGTAGCCGTAGGAAAAGTAAAGAGTAGACCTGTAACGCAGCCACACATTTGTTGAATCCGTATCCAACTTCTACAGTGAGTAATCTTAACCGGAGTCTTTGCCTTGGTAATTAAAAACTAAGTAGAAAAGATGAGGCAGCACCTGAACCGCTGGTCAGAAAGCATATGAAGAAGACGAAGAAGAAATACAAGAGGAAGACAAATGGCTTGATCAGGCAGAAGAAGAAGAGTTGTAACTGACTTCATATTATAAATGAACAGTAAAAAAAGTTCTGTATAATTTGAGTACACTCGAATCGAAAAAAGCCAATATTGGAAACTAATGTGTTTTTTCTATTTTCGAATCTGGCACGTTTTTTATCACCAGGGCAAAGGGTTCCACAACCTAAAGTTTGGCTAGTGACATTACCGTAGCTGTCTAGATAGATTGTTTCCCCCTCTATACAAGGGGTTGTCAAACATTATTGTATTCAATAGCGGATAGTGGCCTTTTGAAAAATAAATGATACCCATGCCTCTATACTATTTATATCACGTATTATATCGGTTACTTATTACACCTAAGGCTACATTAAGGTTGTAATACAGCCCTTTGTACAATGTATTTACTCGAATATTGGAAAATAAATGGTTTGAGAATTGCCCGGTTGTTTTCTTTGAAATATTGATGTACACAGTAGTCCATGAAGATGATGAGCAATGAAAAATGTTTTTAGAAACACTTAAGAAGTTTTAGTAGTTGGTAGGAAACAAAGTATAAAAAAATTAAGTGTCAGCTTAAATCAGTGATGTAGATATGAGCAAGTTGAATACAATTTCCTCGAAAATTCTGACAATAAACTGAGACTTGTGTTTATCATACTCAAAATTTCTTTTCAATATATTTATTTGCCTAGAACTATATTTTTTTAAACTTCAATGCTCTGTATATTAGAAAATATGCATACTATATTCGTCAACTTAAGTCAATAGCATAGATGCAGAATTTTTTCTTGAAGACGAACATAACTAGGTAGTGTGAATTAATATTTTGGGAGAATTATACTATATAAAAGCCAATACCTAAACAATAGCGTTGAATTTGGAGTAATATTTAAATTTTTTTAAATTTAAAATTTTATGATAAAATCAATTATCAAAAAGAGGAGATTCAGTTACAAACTGTTGTATACAATACTTCTGACGTGTATTACTGGTTGCATGAATAGACATTTATGACTAAACTCATTCGTATGTATATTTTCATACATATACATACTACTGTTATAAATTCTTGTGAGATGGTAATTTTCTTACCTGTATTTACTTATTCTACTTCGCTTCTTCTTCTTTGGATCCTATTTCTCTTCTTTATTGTCTGGGCGCCAGCTCACAGGAGTACATAGTTTGTTATTTAATTCAAATTTTGTTTGTTATGTTTATAGAGAAAGTCTTTGATTGAGAAAAAAATAATCCAAATTTGTATTACCGATCACATTTTCAATTTCGAATATACTTTGTTACATTACATTTCTTTAAATTTTATTTGAAATTCATTTCTTACGAAAATTAATTGATCATATACTAAGTTTTCTTTATTTTATCTTTTCTTTCTCAATTTCAACCATCTACTGTACTCCTATTGGTCACACTTATTCAACTTATAATTTATTTCTTTAAAATCAATTTTACCAATTTTATTTTCCCAAATGTGCCTTTCTCTTTGATATGTTAAAATCTTTGCCACAACTCATTCTATTACAATACATTTGAGAAACTGCCGCGCAAAACTAAACAAGTACACCTAAATGCAAAATTGAGATAATATAGCGATTTTACTTCAAATGCAAAATCAGTCGGCAGTGTTTTAATTGCAAAAGATGACAAGTCTCCTTAAACAGGACTATATGAAAACCTATTGTTCGAGCAGAATTGAATAAGTGCCGGAACAGTGTATTAAAAAAAGGCAAATTATATATTTATAAATGTGATAGTACTCATACACAGAGCAAATTATTCATTGTGTTTGTCATTTCTAATATCTTTTTTAAATTCATAATTTTTTGCTGACCTAAGTTTTAATCAAAGTCCATTCTTTCTTATCAGTCCTAATAGTTTGAATATGAATGACTATTGTTTTGTTCATTTTTGGTTATTGTGGTTATCGAGATATTACAAGCTGATTTTCCAAACATAATTTTTTTGGGACAAATGGAATTGCCCTGAGAAGGAATTGTTGTATTTTAAAAAATTGCATGTTTGGACTTGTCAAGTTTCGCACGGAAGCTTTTGCCGTCATTCTCACCATACGATATGAAGTTATTTTTAAGAAAAACAGAAGAATTGTTACAAAAGATAAAAACTTAAATAATTGTCTCCCAGCACAGTAAAAGAACGTGGTCTCTTGGTTTTGGTATTGGGAATTTTTATAATAAGACGGATTTCACATATTATCAATTTGTATATCAACATTTTTATAGTTTAGATAGATTTTCTTGTCCTATCATTGTCTTATTAAAAGTGCGATTTCTTGTCTATAAAACGCTAGTGTTAATATAATAGGTCTTGTCTTTCTCGTTGTGTTGGTGATACAGCTTGACCAAATTCAACTTGTTTGCGAGATGCGCAAATCAAGAAGATACAGAGCCATCATAATATTAACGATTCGTTTACAATTAACAATGGCAAACTGTTACGCTACGCTCGAGTTGTGGTCGCTGATTGGTTGAATTGAATTTCGTGAAAAACTGCACCAATCACAGCCGGTGAAACAGAAATTAAAACAAAATTTAATGAAATCTTGATCTTCTTGGATTAATATTTTTTTTTAATTTTACCGAAATGAAGGAAATAAACTGTACTAAACAAAATTACTTGGCTTGTAACCATTTATGAACGCTCTGTATATATCACGTTAGATATTTTTACTCAGTTTTTGGGATTAAGTTCAGTCAAATAAATTCTCAGAGCTCTGCAAGGAACATTGAAAATTTAAATTACAGAGACTGCATCTACTACGAAAAAAAAGTTACTTATGAGCGGAGCACCCCCTATTCCCGAGCAATAAACATGAAACATACGCGGAGCCTTACCATTCCGCATTTCGTTCCTAGAACTCATCTCCATTCCGTAGACAAATAACTGGAATTTAGGGTACAACTCGGGTATGCGGGGGAACGGCCTCCAGACGCCCCCGACCCGACCCCTGGGCTCCTATCTCATTCACAGCCAGCGGCCATGCGAGCGCATTACGGATATTTATGGGCCGCGGGATTATCAAGAAAGGGCGGGCTCCCGCACACATCGATTTTTCACATGTGCTCCGCGCTCAAGTGCACGCCAGCCGCCCGCGATTATTATCGCTTATTATGTCACTACAAGCCGCCGGGACGGCCGACCTATGAATTCTTCGAAGCAGGATGCAGCAGGAAATTGGCATTAGAAATTGGAGATTGAACTCTGCGTTTCAGGCTCATGTTTCCAAATACGGATCCGTTTCTAATTCAAAATATCTCCCGCGGTTCAACCGAAATATCATTAAAAATTTCCGAAATTTTTCCGTGATTTTTGACAGACTGTATTTAGGTGAAAAATGGTCTTATTGGGAATTAAGGAGCTTTATCGGGTACGGAGGTACATCTAAAGTCTAACGAGAGTTTCTGTAGATTCGCTGCACTTGACGGCGTTCGCTCGCTCGCGTTCTATCATTCTGTTTGCTTGGACACCTGCAAATTTCAAATAATACGCTACGTCGAGACAGCGGCATTGCATACAGTCTGTCAAAAATCGCGGAAAAATTTCGGAACTTCTTCTGAACCTTTAATTTTTCGTATTAGTTTATTTGTCTTAAACACAAAATATAGTGCAAATATAAAAAAGGAGACGATCATACTTTTACACAGAATCAAACATATTGCAAGGTTGGCAATAGGGACTTTGCCTAAAATTGTACAGTTGTATTTTATCAATATCTTCGATAAGGGCTTCGATCGATTTCACAAGATAATACTAAAAGCGCCATCTATTGCTTGCAACATGAACTACAACACGCCATCTGTTGTCCAAATCATCTTACATCGTCTTTTGGTTCCAAAAACCCCTAGCCGGCGGGGCCCAGCCAGGACAACAGGAGGTCCCACAAAGCGCCTACACCGGCCGCATTTGCGGTCGGGGTAGACGACGGATGGGGCCCACCTACGAAGGCTGTCCAGGCCTACACGAGATGAGGCAGGATAAAGAGGGATAACCCCCCTTGAACCCAAATCATTGAGGCCAATTTCTAGCCATGGAATAATGGCGCGGTTCCAAAACGTATTAACTCAGATATGGTCCAAAAAATAACTGCTTTAGCTATCTTGCGATTATTGGAAGATCAATTCTTGAAAGAGAGTATATTTTAATTTAATATTTAAAGACCATTTACTATACTAACGTTTATCATATAGGGAAATTACAACAATGGGAAATATCGGAACGCAAGCCATTTATAATTAACTAGACATATCACTCATTAGACGCCAATTAATTTTATGATATATACACATCATTAACTTAATTTCTAGGTTTATATAACGTGAACAGTGGCCTATCTGTGGGAATTCAATTGTTTCATTAAGTAAAACAACTGCTTAGTAGATAGATATATAATTTCTTATGTTTCTGTCACAACAACGCTATTGTTAGCTATAGTAGCCAATTGTTTTGTTTACTTTCTTGTTTTCAGTGGTAGTAGTTATTCTGTTGTTCTTTTTTGTTTAGGATGACATGATTTCAAGAGCAATTACTATCTATGTTATTTTTTGTAACAAAACGAAAGTACATATTCTTTCTTATTATTTAATTTGAAAGTGGGTATCAATAAAAAAATAAAGCAGTTTTGTGAGATGAAATATAACGTTTATTGCAAAATATACCTAACGGTTATATTATAAATAGATCTACTATCGATACAAACCTGAAAAAAGATCCTACGGGGTGTCTCTCGAAAATGTCAAAAATATATGAAGGGAGAAATGTCATTTTATGCAAAATGTTTCTTACGAACATCGGTCCAAAAACACGAAAAAAAATGAAAAATTTTCAAATAAAGTATGTTTTTTGAAATCTTTTTTTATTTATAAAGTATGGTAAACTTTCAATACAAGAAATAAAAAATTCAGAATCACATAATGAAATATTTATATTTTGCATGTCGATTAGTTGATGTCGTCGAACGGTGTGCTGAGGTTCTGGCTCCACAATCTTCTCTTCAACAGCTTTTTTCCTGCTTTTGCTATTTACTTTTCTAATTTTCAAGCAATCATACTTACTTTTGTTCACAAATTTTCCTTTCTACCGACTCTGTTCTCTATCCTACATATAATAGGTTAAAGCAATCAGCTGAACAAGCGATCACATAGCATCCTGTATACCTATATATATGACAAGGACTGGCATCATAGAAATAATAAAGTCAGCATACCAGTGCACTGTTGCCAAGTTTCTGTTGCAACTTTTGGCATTTATTTATGCATTTTTTTTATTTAAAAATTTTTGCTTTTGGCAGTTGATTGTTAATAATAGAGTATATGTTTTTTAAAAGACATATTTTTTATTATTAATTGCAATAATCTTGTTTTTTTCTTATTCACAGTGGAGGAGATGCAGGAGGTAAAAAAGGATATTCTTCTTCGATATTCATGTGGTACATTCTTTAAAATCGAATGTCAAGTCTACTGCGACTTTTCGAATTTCCGAGCAAGTTTCGACCCACCCCTATACACCATCCACCCATACTTTCTCGGCTGTTTTCGCCCGTCTTCCAAAACAAGCGACTGTCTGCCTAAATCGATAAACTGCAGTCAAACGCCACGAATCCAATCTAGAACGTACTTTCACCATTAAAACCCACCAATTTTTATACGGCGAACCAACCACGAAAAAGTCTCCCCATCATCCTCGTAGGGGGAGGCAGTATGGGCCCAAACAATTGCTCATATTTCGTCGCCGTCTCGAATCCAAAGCCACTGCGATTTGTCCGATGAATAATGTAACTGACAATTGAATATGCAAGTTGGTTTGTTGTTGTGCCATTGACTGAGTTTTGTATACTAGTGGTGAGTTGTTCTAGTTATAAGGCTAGCTATATCGCGCAAGATAAGGCTTATCGCCGTTCGGGTACGTCAATTATGTTTTTTTTTCGCCGGTTTGGAATGTGTTAGTAAGCAAAGTGCGGTTCCTTAATTTGGTGGAGTAGTTTGAAATGTGCTTGTATTATGTACGTATGTATAATTGTTTCCAGTTCAATGTACAGAGTGTGCATGTTGTTCTAATACATTTTTCAACAATTTACAATCGATATAGCAAACAGGATAAAGAGATAATTTATTGATTATTAAAACAGTTTAAAAATTCATACTTTGAGTAGAATGTACTTAGTTTCAGAAGTACTCAGTATAAAAAAGAGGTTTTTTGTCAATCAGAATTTTGATATTATTGACATAATCAGGGCAATTTTTCTATTAAAATTTTCATACTTTATTACATTTCTTTTTAAGTAAAACTTCTATTTGTTTCTTAAATTAAATCATACTGTATAGTAATCAAAGTATCTAATAGTTTTCTTTTAATGTCCACGCAAAAGATAACCTTTTTAATTTATGTGACAACAAAAACGGAATAAATGATTTAAAAAATTGATGGTATCGAAAAAAAAAAACAATTCTTGACAAGAAATGTCGGACATCTATTATTAAAATACATTAACAAATTTACCATATATACAGAGTGTGTAATTGTTATAATTAATTCAATAATTTTATTAAATATGTGAAAAAACAAACTATTATAAATTATTAATATCATAAAAATTATATTAAATGTTTGTTTCTTCACATATTTAATACATTTATTGCATCAATTACAACAATTAAGCTGCCATTACAAAATGTCAACTTGATAGCCGCCTACTATATTCGATAATATTTCTGCCTTATGCCAATCATGCCGTGTAATTGATTTTAAATAATTTTTTTGCCCAGAAATCGTTAATTTTACGAAAAAATTTCAAGGGACCTTTTTTGTTTAGAACGAATCAGGTTATCTGAAATTAATTTTTAAATTGTAAGATATTAATAATAAAAGTATGAAACAAGTCTTAAGGGTGGCTTTTTCTACCCCTTACAACCGTAGGGGAAATCAACAAATTGTTTACTGAGTGCGATAGCAAAAAATGTCTGCTTAATTTTATTTCTATCACTTTTTCAGAAAAAAATTAAAAACCACTTTGTTTGGCACCCTTTTTAAGTGGCTGTATCTTCACAGGGAAATGAGTTTTTTTATATGAAAGACCCACCTTATTTTTTAACAGAGAATTACCCTGTATATTTTTTCTAGCACTGCTAATGATATTTTTATTATGCAGTGTGTCCAAGATACGGATAGGATAGCATTAGGATCTAGGAAATTGTAAGAGATACGGGGTGGCTCAAATTAGAAAAAAGTTGTGTTTTTATACCTAACAATATGCCGTTTAGAAAGTTTCAAAATTCCGTGTAGTTCCGGAGATATCCGGAAAAAACCGAAATTTTGCCAAATCGTTTTATTTTTTTTTCTGGCTTTATTTGAAACCGAATTTTAAAATAAATTGCATATTTAAAATGCCACTTTTTTCGCTCTATACAACGGCGTCAACATTTTTGCAAGCCGACGTTTCGTCTTCGAGGGGCCGTCAACAGGTTAATTTTTTTAAATACTGCTGTTTTTATGACAAAATTTAGTCATTTTTAATTCTCAATTAGATGATATTACTATTGTAATCGCTTAAAAAGGTTTCTTGCTCCAATGGATATTTTGAAAGCGTTCAGAGTCGTACTCAGGAAAAATTTTAAACGATAGCTAAAACAAGATAAAAAACTTTTATACCATTTCCTAGATCCTAATTACTAACAACTAATATTACATTTTTGTTAAATATACTAATTTTACGTATTTGCAATACAAGTATTAAGACTTAAAAAAATTCCTGTAACTTTAATCATTCTTCCACTCTTCTTCATATCTCGAATTGTTAGACATAGACATAACGGGGATGGCAACTTGCTAGTGATCGCCCTGTATAAAAATCTCTTGATACTGCTACTACAGTATGTGAATAAATTTAAATGACATTTCGAATTTAGTATTGTAGTCGGTCATTTAAAGAAATATTTACATATTCATTACTTTTAACTACAAAATGCAAACACTATCGTGAGTTGACATCGACATATTTTTCGTAACAGCTAGAGACAAAACTATATAATATTGACAGTAGAAAGTCCCTTTAAAGCTTTAGCAAATAAAACTGTCCCACAATTACATACTCGACAAACAGTATTATACACATATCATTACCTTCTCATGTTGCTTGTGTTCAGCACTAATAACTGTCATATGAATACAGAATACAGAAACACGCAGGGAAAGTTATAGGTCAATTAATATGGCCTTACCAATTTCATATTGTGAAATATAGAAAGTAAAAAAAAACTTGTTTTATTTAATATAGGAGTCAAAATACTTTTCATGTTTTATTCTAAGGTATTAAAATTATACGGATTTAATTTAATAAACAGTCGATTGCTTTTGTTTTGAAATACTGTTACATCCATATACAGGGCTGCCCAAAAATATTCCATAAAAACAATTATTGATTTAAATATTTAAATAAATGAATGTTTATATTAAGGCCTAAAATGCTCCAAAGAATAACCCCTTAAACTCACGACACGCACATAGAAAACGCCCTGTATAAACGAATATTGTGCGTTTCGCAAATCCACTAATCAAGGTTAGTGTGACTGTGTAGAATGCAATGTGCATTACCAGCTTATTGAGCAACGCAAGTCGCTTGCATGCTGAATAGGTGAAGGGTATCTCGGTAGCATATCCCTTTTTTTCCTCCGTGCCCACCACTGTTGTGCAAGCAACACTGTACGGGCGAAAATTCGAAACTGTAGAGAATTTTCAACACTGTTATTAACTAAATGCGAACAGGATGCTTTTCGTGTAATTAATATTTTTAATCGCGTTTCACAATATTAATTTAGTCACGAGTTAAAACTTAGTCGGTGATGAATGCATTTATACGGAGTGATCGTAAAAATGCTGCCGCACTAGAGAATGTCTGTTTGCGATCACTTTTTAGCTCGGAAAGTGCGTCGTTACTGACGGAAAGGAAGAAAGAAAAGGAGGGAAGGGCTTGGTAAAGTAACTGTCTGTGGGAGATAAGAATGATATGCTGATAATATACACTCCTAAAACAAAAACAAATACACAGAGAACACTTGCCGTTGGCGACAAACTTAAACACGTGACGTTAAGTTGAAAATTTCAAACGCGATTAAAAAATCTCGTGCGTGACCGAGGGCGGTATTAACGCGCATGCGCGGGGCCGGCGCTCCTTCTACCGCATGCAGGCCGTTCATTAACGTTAACTTTTACAGCTGGTAACGTGAACTATCAATGCAAAACTTTCTGAAAATAAAAGTTTAACCCTTTCTTTAATTGTCTCTAAAATTCCAGTCCGATACATCTAATAATTAATTAACAATTGCCGTTATAAAAAAATAGCTATTTTGGGAACAAAGAGGCGTAGGGAATTTCTCTTTTTCAAAAAATTACTGTAAAAATAAGCTGTCTTTAATGCAAAAAGAGCGAATTTCCGAGCGGCTTTTTGTTTCGGAAAGCTGAATTTATAGATGCTAAATATTATGTAACATATGTATTGTAATTAATGTAACATATTAGTTTCACAGTCATACAGGATGGTTAATTGTATAATTTTTACGTAAATTCACGTTTTTCGCTTATAGCTTTTTCCCATTAATTTCCACGAGAAAACAGTAAAGTACTTTTTTTGTCTTCAAAAGACCTACAAAACTAGCCCTCGAGCGTCAAAAAATATTGATTAGATCAAAAGTTATAAACAAAGGGAGTTTATTTATCACTTTTGAATTAAACATTTATAAATTGCGTTATTATTACCAGAACGTTTTGACATCGCATCCTCTCATTCCTTATCACTGCCTAATAACTCACACGAAATCTGGAATCGGTAAGTTGAATAGTTTACAAGTATATAAACAAATTAATTAATTATTAGTCTGGACGATCCCGAGGATCTTCCACAATCGCACTGATTTTTTCATGGTAGATTTCGTAATAATACATTGAAACCTATCACTTTTTTAATTTCAAATTTTCAACCTGAAAATTTGTTTTATTTTTTAGCATTAGTGGTAAAATTAAATACAGTGTCCTCCTAAAGTCATGCACAAATTCATTATTAGGTAAACAAAAGAAATTATTAAACATTCCCGAAACAGGTCGATTTTTGAATTTAATTTACTATTTTTTCAAATAATAATTTAATATACAGGGTGACCTATGTTCGAGTAATGACGTCATCACAATTTTTTTAAATGGAACACCCCAATTTTTTCCAATTTTCGGATTGCCCTAACTGAGCTGATTCCAAAAATATACCACAAGTTGCTTCTAATTGTTACAGGGAGGACGACGATACCCAAATTATTTACAAATACTAAATTTATTTACAAATAAATAAACGTACTAAAAATTGAATCAAATCATCAGAAACACCTAAATTAAATGTTCAAATTGTTGACCATTTACTGCCAAACAATGGGCCAGACGGGAAGTAAATTCTTGCTGTACATTCCCAATGACTTTAGGCGGAATCGCTCGAACTTCTTGCCGAATTCGTTCCTTCAGATCGTTAATACTGTTTGGTTTATTGACGTATATTTTGCTTTTTACATAATCCCAAAGAAAAAAGTCGAGCGGTGTTAAATCTGGTGATCTGGCGGGCCATTCCGTATTGTTGTCCTCCCTGTAACAATTAGAAGCAACTTGTGGTATATTTTTGGAATCAGCTCAGTTAGGGCAATCCGAAAATTGGAAAAGAAGTGGGGTGTTCCATTTAAATAAAACTTTTAGTAGTTAAACAATTATTTGCAGAAAAACGAACGAAATTTATTAACAAATGCCTGGAGCAACAATTTCACGATCAATCGAATCGGCCTATGCCACACATGTTGGTCTTTGAATTGACCGTCTTTTCCATAAATTTCATCAACATCCATCGCTTTTTGCAATAATAATGCGCAATTTTCGAAAACTGATTTTTCCGCGGTCAACCTTTATTTTACAGTTAACAAATTGGTGAAATATAACTTTAGATAATAAAATATACATTTTGAAATAAAATACCAAATAACATATCTTTGGTACAAACTTATGACTCGTGAATGTTGTGGTTCTATTGTAAAATTATGGAAACAGCACAAGAACTATACTATCAAATTCTGATTTTGGCAAGTAAATAAATATTCTGGGTACTGGTACTGCGCTTTATCAGGATGGGCAACGAGAAGAATAGTGTAGAAAATATGATATCCATGAATAATCTAGCTAATTGTCAATGTCAGAATTGTCAAATCGCTTTGAACTTTGTCAAGATCATAACTCCTACAAGAAAAATAACGGTATGAACATATCTGATACTATCTTCACCTTGAATTGAATCGTCTTATAGTTATTAAATAAGCTTTCGTTTAAACTGTTTAAATCCGCTCAATTTCCAAACTTACCTTACGAAATGACTTTGATTTTGCCTAGATTAAAAGCAAAATTACCACGGCGTATCAGAATTTACTAATTACTCTCAAATTAATCATTTTCGTGGGCACGCAGTGAAACGTAATACCCATACGATAAATAACTTAGTTTTAGACTAAAATATGTTTTGTCCAACAGTTGCAGTCTCATAGGCGTTTCGGAGGTTGATTTTTAGTGACTAAAATCAAGTTTCAATTACTAGCGACTAAATGTTTTTGACTAATTGGCTAATGACTAATTTAAATAAAGAAAACAACATTAAACAACTAACTATTTATTCGAGTTATACAGTGTGATTCACAAACGATAACCAAAAATGAAACCTATTTTTATCTAGGATACTTCGTTAAAAAGGTACGGGGTGTTCAAATAAAAAAAATATTTTTAATTTTTTTAATAATGTAACCTGAGAGATTATTACTTTATTGTTAACATAAGCTTTTTTCCAGCTGTAATATGGCAGACTGTTGCATCTACACCTTCCTCCTGGCAGCGGTTGGACTCTTGGCCATATTCTTGTTCCTCTTAGAGAACCTCTGGTCTCTCTTGCAAGCCGTTAGGGCCATATTAGCCCCATACTTCATACCCAATGAAGAAACTGCACTAGCGAAAAAATTCGGGCCATGGGCTTGTGAGTGAAAACATTGTTTTAATATTTTTAGTACCAACACATGCAAAATTGATCAGAAAAAGATTTTATCATTTTTACCTGGTTCCAATGATGTATTATTCCGAAGGTCATTCTTATTGTCGAAATCAGACGGCTTTCTTGAGAATGGCTATTTTCTATGTAAACAACGACCAGACAAGCTAACTTGAACTTTCAAGTCATATTAACTTTTATTAACAAATATCAATAAATTGTCCGTTGCAAAATATACCTACGCAAGTTGGAAGAATGTCGCTAACATTTTTCTTGTTTCGACAATATGGGTCAATTAGATTTCTACGAGAAATTAAATATTCTTAATGGTAGCACACTGCTTTATGTCGTAAAAAAAACAGCTGTACATTTTGCAATAACTCTGTTTGTATATGTAGATAAAATTATATACATATATCCATATCCTTTATGAGTATAATTTGTTCTTGTGTTTCCATTTGCCAGATGTGAACCGCACAAATTAAGTGCAGATTAAGATTTAATCTCAATTTGTTGATATTTATGTTTAAAAAAGATGCATACATTTAGATTACATTTAAAATACATATATGACGCAGAGTATAGAGATTTTTTTTGTTAAATTGTCATTGATACGAATGTTAGCAGACGCTATGTATGTAAGCAAAGAATTGATTAAACAACGAAAAGAGATAAAGAGAGATTGGTTGCAAAACGACAAGTCGATGCAGCTCTGTTGGTGCAATAGATGGTAAATGGCCTGCAGCATTCAGACTTCTTTGTTGTGGGTTTTAACGTAATTACTTCACGATCTAACGATATGTTCACTAGCGAATCGATTTTCGTAATGCCGCTTGTAATGCAACAGTTATCTTAAAAAAACAATTATCTTGCATTGAAATAGGTGCTACAATGTTTTGGAAGATGTTAAATATGTCAGTATTGTTAGTTTTCGATATATTAGAATATAACTTTTTTGGGGTTAGTTTAATTCAATTTATCACATGGAATTAACAATGAATTACACAAAAATCATCAAATTTTCTCTAATATCGCCTCCTAAATGTGATATTAGTTCTAGCATTAATCTTTTTGTTTCTTTTTCCGTCTTTATCAATGGTATTTCAGTTACGCTTTCACCATTTACATTTTCTTTAACCACCGCAAATTTTGCCATGCGGAAAAATTATTATTGTCGGAAATTGCAATTTCAAGTACCACGTAAGCTTTCCTTAACGACATACCAAAGTTTTCGCTTAAAAAAATATGTCATTGTTCGTAAAACGAAGCAGCAATACGGAAGCTATTACCAATGCAATAATTACACCTATTATTTTAAGGAAAGTAGGCCACGGATGAAAAAATAATGCTAAGCATTGTTTTAACAAACATTCGTACAGGAAATGCACCTGCAACTGCATAAGTTTTTGCGAAATGACAACACTTTTCTGCAGGTCATACACCTTTAAACCATACATAGTATTTGGATCTTTTGCGAAATGAGGAGCTTAAAATGTTTTGCTTCGTTTCCTTTGTGACATATGATGAATGTTTAACACAAATTCCACTTAATTTCAATTATTCTATAGGTCTTAGCTCTGGATATTTAAGTAACTTGGAATTCTTACAGTATAAACAAGATTTTCATGTAATATCGCACAATTTGGTGTACCTTGGATGTTATTTGAACGTTAATACCATTGTATTTTTTTCACAGTGGTCACTGGATCAACAGACGGCATTGGGAGAGCTTATTCCTTTGAGCTAGCTAAGAGGGGAATCAACATAGTCCTTGTTAGCCGGAATGAGGAAAGATTAAAAAATACCGCTAAAGAAATAGGTAAATATATTTGATTATGTGAAGAAAAAAATATGCTTGATATTTCACCTAATTATTGATTTAAACAAAATTCAGTGACTCATAATTCTACATTTGTTTAGCGATGAATATATGGGTCTACTTATCGCAATCTACTGTTTGTGCTATTACACTATCTTAGGTCAATTACTGACTATCTATTGCAATTTAATTGGCCTTAATTAGAAACGAAGTATTGCTAAGGCTATTGCTATTACTAGCAGATAAACTAAATGCATTTACTGAAAATTATAACGGAACAATATGCATACTTTATGTATTTTTCCATTATAAACATTGACTAATTTACATTGTCGTTTCCAGAGTCAAGGTTTTCTGTGAAAACCAAAATAATTGCGGCAGATTTTTCCTTGGGCAGAAAAGCAGTGGAAGTAGTTAAGGAGGAAATTGGAAAGTTAGAAATAGATATTTTGGGTACGTATCTGATAGGGATTCAGTTGATTTGGTGTTCTAGCTAGTTGACCAAAAATCAAGTAGTTCTTCGGAAACAATGAATTTTTCATGCTTATAGATTACAAATAATGTCAAACATAAGCAGTTTATATTAACAAAAATAAATACTGTATTAAAAAAAATGACGGTTATATTAAAATTATATATATGAATAATTAGTCATGCTTGCCATAATAGTGTCTTAATAAATTAAATTCTGAAAGTATTAGATTAAAAATGAGAAAAAGAAAGGAAAATATATTTAAAATTTGTTGAAAACTTACGAAATAATATTATACAGGGTGTTTATTGAGTATCTGTACAAACTTTAAAGAGTAAACTTTTGACTAATTTTAAGATAAAAAGTTTATATGAACATGGGCAACGACTTGGTTCTTGAAACAGAGCGTCCAAAATAAAATTTCTGGTATTTTGATTATATTTTTGTCCTATAACATGGCAATTTGACGAAATTCGGGAAACTGTTGGTCTTGATGATGGGAAACTTAAATATTCTTAAATATATTTTTTAATATTTTAAATAAAATATAAAAATATACTAAAATATTTTAAATATATATTTTTTTTCATTTTCTTTACTTAGTTTTTAGTTTAACGTTATAACCATAAATTTTTTGTGTCATTTTTGAATAAACATGTCTATTCTCCATTCAATTTTACGTACAAAAGATACTCTTAGTTGTTGTAAAAAACAGATTTATAGTTAAACCTGCGTTGGAATTTTGTAAGTTGAATCATTAAGAGTTTTTAAAAAACAAATGAAAGAATGAGTATTTTATTGATTGTACTGCGATGTGACAAACTTAGATCATTTATTTAAGACTAAATTGCAAGACTAAACTACTTCTACAAATAAGTTAATAACATTTACAATAATTGCTGAAATATATATTTTTTTAACGCTCTGTATCTCAAGAACCAAATCGTTGCAAATGTAGAATCAAAACATACATAGAAAAGGATACCTGCGTAAATAATGTGTTATTATATAGCAATTTTGGACAGCGGAATCTTTAAAATATTTTTCAGTTTATTTAAACTTATATAAAAAATATTTAAATGAATATCATGACAAATTATTCATTTTCACTGTGAGGGAATTCATTCTTCTTGGTCTAAGTCTACTAGCAGCGATATAAAAGTTTAATTTACATAATATTTCAGCAGAATTTGCATAACGATTTATGACTTTCGCTAAAAAAACATATGTTTCCGATTTCTCTTCTAGTTGATAACTTAGCATTTCCAAATTCGATCCCCATGTTTTCGTATTCATTATAAATGGGATATCTGTGAAATTTTTCTATACATAAGCCAAAAATTGTACTGTTTCGTGATCCCATACTGCTGTGAACCAGAGAAGTACATTTTCTTATAATTAAAAGAGATTGGTTTTAGTGACTGAAGTCAAATTCCAATCACTACTTGTAGTCACTAGAGAAATAAAACAATTATAACTTACATAACAAAAAAAAACAAGTCATATTTTGTTTACATCCTCAGAAACTTCCGTACCTTCTTTCCTTAAAAGGTTTAAGTTGTTCTCAGAGGTGGATACAAGCTTTTTATCATTAAAATAGTTTCATTTTGCCTTCATCCATAGAAAATCAGGAAAGATATGATGTTTCTGAAATGATTAAAAAAAAATAAAATAATGTCGCATCAAACTGAGTACCTAAGTATAAAAAAGAAGGTAACATTAAACAACTACTTGTTAGTATTTACATTAAAATTAGAAGTTGCTTTGTGAAATTGGATTCCACTGAGGCTTTACAATATTACAATATTTACCAATGACAAAAATCCTATCCATCCATTTCAGGATGTTGATGGTCTGTTAAGTATCAATATTAAATAAGAATTGTCCTAAATTGTCCCAGACAATTTGAAGACGATAAAAAGTAAGATAATTTATTATACGAACTTCCTAAAATGCGAAAAATTATTACTTGCGATATCTTCATAGTCCTCCGGGATATCTTATCCTTATTTTAATAGTTATTTACACCATAAAGGTGAGTATTATTTACCAGTCGAGGACGATTTTGCGCCCGAGCGGAGCGAGGGATGGCAAGAGAGTCTGAGACTGGTCAATTATACTTAACTGCTGCGTGGTGTATAACATTTTATCTGCTACCACAGTTCTTTATGGTTCATGAAATAAAGATTAGGTTTTATTTTTTGACATTTCTTAATCAATTCATTTTGACATTATTCGAAATCTTGCAAAGTCGCCTTGGTTTTTTTTTGTCGTTTCTATGGTGTTTATAAACAAAGCTACATAAAAGTTGTAATTTTGCTGGTTTTGAATTATTTCTAAATGAGTGATTTTTAAATAGAAAGTGCAGCAAATGGTGCCTGCGAATTTTTATTGCCCGAGTAATCGAAAATGCGCTACAGACGAGCATATAGAAATTTCAAAGAATGGTGCCAGAAAAAAATACTGGTGTTCCTGAAATGTCACTGCTAGCATATTTCACGGAGAAGTCAAGAACTTTAAAGTTACTGGCGAGTTTGTGAAGTGAATACTCAATGATTAAGTCAACTATTTTTATAGAGGAGAACGTGGATATATCAAAATACCCCAAGCTGAGCATTTTTAAACGTAAGAATGACGGCTATACATCTAAAAAGTCAAACGTTTTTACAAGAGAACAAGTCAACGATTTTCTTGTTCTGGCACCCGACAACACATATTTGCTAATGAAGATAGTGACGGTCTTAGACATTGCAGGAGCATGCCGTTCTGATGAGTTATGTAAACTTACTTGACTGACAACGTCAGTTTCAAAAATTTCGATGACATTATTGTAGTTACAATTCCAGATTCTAAAAATGATATGTCACGTACGTTTACAATTACTTCTCGTCTGGGTTCTGTTTCTCACCTAGAAATTCCCAAAAAATATATCAAGATTAGATTGGAAATTAAAACTGAAATTTCATGCTTTTTTTATGCGCTATCAAGCAGGTAGATGTTACAACCAACCAGTCGGCAAGAATACCCTTTCTATGATTCCTAATAAGATTGCACAGTTTTTGAAACTAGAACATCCTGAAACATATACAGACTATTCATTCCGAAGAACATCGGCAACGTTACTGGCTAATACAGGAGTTGATGTACTGGCTAACGAGTGACATGGTGGATGGAAATCAGCCACAATTGCAGAAAGTTATATTGCTCACCGTTTAAGTAACAAAAATGAAATAGCCAACAGGATTCTTTACAATCACAGTTCAACTTCAGGTTCTAGTAGTACGTCGCATCATGCTGTTTTAATGGATCAATCAGATAATATTGAGCCTCCAGTGACTGAAATGGAGCGGTCAAATCATTTTGAGAAAAATGTGACAATTAGTAAACGCGAGGGGAATAATTATCCAGATTTTATAAATGTTACTAAATGTAATAACTGTACAATTACTATAAATTCATAATAATCAATAAAATGTAATGTTCATCAAATATTTTTATTTATTTGTTCATAAAATATGCATTTATAACACGAAATCGCTTTTTCTCCTAGGGAGGTAAGTTACCTCACTTACCTCCTTAAAATCAATGTATTAATAGTCGTTTTCAATTAATTTTGCATTTACCACATAATGTTGAAACGCGTGTACAAACGACTTGTCCCAAAATAAAAATATTTCCATCTCTAACACTGTTGGGCAATTTACCGTAAATACCCACTAAATGTCACAAATTTCCTTCAAGAACCAGCTTCACAGTCGATTATGTAAACTATCTGGTATAATTACGCCAGCGAATGAATAGCTGAAGTTCAATGTCCAACTCGAAGGTGTTACAACATAGTTTCAGATTAGAGAAAGTTCTTCGTTTCAAGGCGTTACTTGCACAATTTTACTAATACAACTGTTGTTTTTTTTACGTTTCGTTGTATGCCAGGAACAATATTTTGGATAGGTTTTTTTAGAAATGGGTGAAAGTAAAAGTGAACAAAAAGAGAATGACTGTGTGAGATAATCAATTAGGGGGGAATATAATGTGAAATTTATGTTAAAGAACGTCGTAATTTGGATAGAGCGGAACAAACAATTTGACAGGAATTCGGGTCAAACACGGTTATTAAATCAAAACAAAAATTTACAAGGTGGCTCAAATAAAGCAGATATTTTTTTACAGTTGTCACAAAATTGAATTATATCTTGCTTTGTTTATTTATTATTTTTTTATATCTGAAGTACAACAATGTTTCAGGAGGTGAAACCAAAATGTTCTTTTCTGACTAAACCCCGTATTTAAGCATTTCTTGAGTTCTCGAACAACTTTGTTAAACATAGTTTTTAACGAAAACAAAAATGAAAGGCACTTTGCTTAAGGAAAATTTCACATTTTGAAGTTTTTTGGACGCTCTGTATGTTCTATTACACATTTGATTACTGTCCATGGCTTCCCAAGATAAGCGAAACGTTTTATCAAGAATAACTTTCGAATAACTAGAAAAATCAACAATAAAAAAATTTACAAGCGTGTGATACCCCATCCGCGGACACACTGTATATATCAGGTGTATTCGCAGCAATTTCATATTAAAAAAATTGTTTCTAGTTTATATGGCGGCAAAATATAACTACTTTAATTTTCTCCAACCACTACATTTAATTTTTTTTAGTAAATAACGTAGGCAAGATGTACGAATACCCAACATTCGTGACGGAAGTCCCTGAGCAAGTCATCGAAGACATCATCAACATCAACGTGGGCGCAGCCACTTTGATGTGCCGATCCTTCTTGGAGGGCATGAAGCAGCGAAGACGAGGGGCCATAGTCAACGTTTCGTCCGGGTCAGAACACCAACCGATGCCCTTCATAGCGATCTACGCAGCAACAAAGGTACATAGCAAGCTTCTGTCATAGTCCATCCAATGTTCCATACGTTGACTTTCGCAGGCCTACATAAAAAGCTTCTCAGCTGCCTTGAGGTACGAATACCAGCCGTATGGCATCACGGTCCAGCATCTGATGCCCATGTATGTCGACACCAAAATGAACGCTTACAGCGAAAAGATGGCCAAGGATAAAATCTTCGTTGTCAGCCCCGAGCAGTACGCTAAGTACGCGGTGGCCACTTTGGGGAAAATGGACGAGTCTTCGGGTCATTGGGCACATGGTATTCAGGTCAGTCCGCTTAACATTTAATTGGAATAATCATTCGTATATTTGAAGGATTCTTCAGCTGAGATATGTATTGTGTAATACGTCATTATTCATAGAGTGACCTTCCTTAATCTCTGTATATGATTTCATCACCAGCTTGCGTGAGGAACTGGCAAAGTCATTATCAGTTTATTTAAAATTAGAACCAAGTTTTTTCTTTTCGCTTTGATGTCACTTTAGTCCGAGGTTTGGTGTTTCATACGTACTGAACGCTGATCCTGCATATGATGGTTTGACAAGTTATCGTTGTATTTGAATATAATTATATAAAAGTTGTAGTATAACAACCCCGGGTTCGATCAAAAAAATATATAAACGTAATTGTGGCCTACGTTGTATACATCTATTTTTAATTGACCGGAAGACACTGGCTACTAACTTTAAAGAGGAGAAGTATGGTTTAATTTTATAAAACAAAAGCAGAGTAAATACACCTAACTTTATTATTTACGTACAACGGTCTTCAAATTAAACGTGACAAATAGAAAAAACAACAAAAACATTGACAACCATTTAACATAAAATAATAGTGCCAGGCTCACCTAGAGCTCCTGTGGGGAAATAGCATGGTAGAGAAACTCACGATCGTTGCTCTAATTACCCAAATATAAATACAAAGCAACCGCTAACAAAAGGCATAAATTAAGATCCTTTGCTACTGATAAATAACATCCGACTCATTTAATGTCTCACTAAATATCACCTCATTCGAATTAGACATACACACTTCCAAGTAAAACTGAAGAGGTTTGGTGTTAGTTAGCCGGCAGGGCCGGAATGTACTGGAGACCCATTCAAGGAGGGAGGCAATCCGGCTATGAGTTGAGATTTCGGAAGATCTGTTTAGCAATTCTTTTTTTGTATTTAATTATTCTTTTTTTTTCAGATTCATACCTCACGGGCGAAAATGTTAGTAAATTCAACAAGGCTCTTATATGCGTATGACATAAAGTAATCATAAGAAATGCTTTATTACTTGTTTTTCGAACAACGTAATCATGACAAAACAAGTTAAATGTGAAACAAAGGAGTTGTTATTGCAATATCCGGGCAGTCACGACCATATATACATATTTTAACATGTAATAAATAATGAGCAATCTTTAATAATAATTGTAACAATTTTACGTTAGAAAAATATACGCCCCTGAGCATAAGACAATGAAGGCTAAACATTCACAAAATTATTATCATGAAACATCTATTACCATCACAATCATAAGATTACATAGAACAATTAACAACAAAGTACTTAGAGAATAATTACCTGTTAACTAATACCGGTTAAACACTTCTAATTTTTCACTACTTTGCCACACTGCCCGCCGATCGTCTTACTCTTATATCCACACTGTTCTCACTTCAACTATCTAGGCTTCCTTCCAGAATTCCCCACCTAAGCGTTTGTTTAAGGTCTGCAATCTTTACAACTATGTAGAAAATTTAAAAAGCATTCTTGAATCAGGGTATATAACTGTAGACTTGTTATAAGAACTTGTAACTTAATTAAGCTCTTTGGGATATCTTTGTATGCAGCAATTTGTCCCTTAGAGACCACTACATACGTCCGTATCAACATGGATTCATAGAGAAAAGATCATCTGCTCCAAATCTTGGTTTTAGGGGAGCCTTACTGAAATTATCTCAGGCTTATTTGCAAGACAATCAGCAGTATGTTGCTTACAATGACCACCAATGTGGCTGCTGACTTTTCAGCTACATCTGGAGTTCCCTAGGAGTCAAACCTGAGGCCATTGTTTATAAATGACCTATCTTTTATTATAGAATGTGAACATATATTTGTTGAGGACCGTAAGTCATTGAAAATTGACTCTATACATGATTGTCTTTTAATCCAACAAAAATGCAGGTATGGTGTAACGCAAATAACTTGAGCATGCACATTTCTAAGTGTAAGTCTAAGACCTTGAAATTTATTTCGACACGGAATCGTCATTTTCGACTCGTACTGAATATGTGACAAGGTCAGCCTTCAAAATGTCGGATTCATCTTGAGAAACTGTTCTAGATTTGATAATGAGCTTGCTCTTAAAGCTTTTTTTTGTTTTCTCCGAATCATAATTGAGGTTTTAATGATATTGATCTACTTAACACACTCTACAATTCATTTGTAGAAATTAGGCTTGAATATGGGTGATTAATTTGGAATCCAGGTTGGTTATACTAAATCTTTCAATAGCATTGAAAATATACAGCGTCGTTATCTAAAATTTTTAACCTTAAGTTGACCTACCTATAGGCATTCCTCAAAATCAATTGTTGGATAGATTTTCATGCATGTCAAAATTATACTGATATTCAAGGGCAGCTTGATATATTTGATGCTTATTACTGATATAAAAATACTAAAACCTGATAATTGAAATTGTTAATTTATATTGATTATTCATTCAAAGAAGTATCTTGTATCCTTGCTGTTCTATCATCACCTTTGGCATAGATTAATCAGGTAAACAAACAGCTACTTCAAAGAGATCTTTCTTTTCCACATTTCACTTAGGTTTGTTTCAATAGACAGCTTTCTTACGACTGGAACTAATTTTGGGCAATTAAAGAAAATGAATTTCAATTTTATCAAATGACTTTTTTCTCCACTGTTATGCATTAACGCAGCTGTTAGAATTGCAGCACAAATAATAGCAAACGTTTAAACCAGAACTGATACAATTAATTGCTATTGTTAACACTTTCTTGCAGACCTTCCTCTTGAAGTTAGCACCAACGTGGATAAGGATATACATAGCAGGAAACATCAATTTAGCGTTTAGAAAGGAGTATCTTTCAAGGATTAAACCGGGAAGCAAGTCCTGTGAAGAAGCTGCCAAGATACAGTAATCCTTAGGTAAATTAAATTAGGACAGTTTTTTGTAAATTTTTCTAGCCTCTTTTTTAAAAATAAAGTAGTGTTGTGTTTTATACCGCATTTTTAATTAACATTTATTACATTAGGAACCTTCTCCTCACCCACCAAAAAAAAAATCC
Organism: Anoplophora glabripennis; assembly: GCF_000390285.2. Classification (NCBI taxonomy): domain Eukaryota; kingdom Metazoa; phylum Arthropoda; class Insecta; order Coleoptera; family Cerambycidae; genus Anoplophora; species Anoplophora glabripennis. The sequence goes on along the minus strand of NW_019416609.1, from coordinate 1,038,021 downwards.
ACTTTATTAATGATATCACTAAACAACTAAATGCCAATAATGGTGTATGTTAAACAAATTAGCACTAAATGTTGACAAATGCAATAGATGTCTTGCACTAAGAAATCTTATCAAAATATTATTTGATTATAAACTCAGTAGCATGATATTAACTGGATATGACTTTATTATGAAATTTGGAGAAATATTTGACAAGGAGTTATCTCCCAATGACCATACTCTTAGCTTTTAAGGCAACTTGTAAGAGTGATGTTAGTAATTCTAAAAATTTGCTGAATATAAATATACTTTCAAATTGTTATATTCAACGACTGCTGCTGTGCTTAAGTTTTACATATTTCAAGTACTTATCTACAGTGTATTTGTATCTTGTAACAATGTTATACTCGTAAATTTAAATAGAAAAATAACAATTCCGCTGTGTATGCAACACAGTACACGGTAAGTTGTATATTGAGTTGCATATAGTTAATTGTTAACTAGCACTAGAACTACAAATAACGATTTAAATTTCGTCAAGTTACGAACACATGCTAATAATTTCAATAAACACACTATAAAATTAAAGACTGTTAATAATATTATTAATGAATATTTTTACAAATTTTTTAAATGGCAATGGAAACCTAAAGGAGGTTGAGGATTAGTTATACTTCAATAAAATCAAATTGCATGTTTTAAATTATTTTTTATTATTCAAATTCAATTGAAATATACATTTTCATCACAGTTAAAAAAAATTTTTATTTCTATTTCACCATTTTCCAAATATGTTATTGTTATATGTGTCGTTAACCATAACCAGTAAGCCAACCAACAAGCGTTTTTAGAAATTACAAGTTCCTCAAAATTAAAAATTTACCATCATATTAGCAAATTTTTTATTTGCTCTACATCTTTGTCTATCTAAATAAAATAAAAATAATAAATATGTATCTAAATATTAATACAAAATACATATCCGACAAATTAAGCCACAGTCTTTAGTTATTTATTTATAGGGTACTTTTATTTCCTTATCCTAACTTAGTTAATACAATGAGACGTTGTAATTTAAAGAATTTTGTTGCATATGCAACACACTATACAGTAAGATGTATAATGTGTTGGATATGGTAAAAACAATAAATTAAAACTGCAACTGAATCTTTGCAGTACTACAGTACAAAATACAAATTATTAAAAGTGTTCATGAAACTTACTAACAAATACCAATAATTTCAATAAAAATCATTAAAATTTAAGATAATTAACATTTTTTTTAACAAATATTTTTACTTTTTAAAGTGAAAACCTAAAGGAGGTTGAGATTCGTTCTATTTTAATAAAATCTAAAAATTTCTAAATTATTTTTTACTACTACAAGCAATTTAAATTTACATTTTCGTCATGCAGTTTCAATTTTCCAAATATAGTTTTGCTGTCTTTAACCAGGAGGAAAAAAACAAATAAACGTTTTTTTTTTCTAAGCATAATACGATAATTGTTAACTATCTAACAACATTATCGTGTTCTATTTCCACATAACATTCATACATAAAAAATCAGAACAGTAAGAAATGAAATATGTAACACAGTAACTGAAATAAACTGTAATATGCCGGACATTGTAACGTTGCATATACAATATTTTGAAAATTAGCAGGTACGTTATAGAATTTTCCCAAAAACTAAAAAACTGAAAAAGTTTTCCTCGTTCCAAATCTATCCGTGGATACAATGTATATTATTAATAGTTTCTGGACAATTTTAAAAATTCTGAAAATATTTTTGCACACGTTTTGTTTAAATACTTTTTTTGTACAGAAAAGTGACATAAACCATATGCTAAATTTTTACTTTATAAGGTACTTGAGGTATATAAGGCCCACTTAACTTAAATATGCAATAAATAGTATATTTTGTTGTTGTTTTCTACAAAGTTTATTAGTTCGAGTTATCACAAAAGTTAGACAAATAGTACAAGACAATCCTTTTAAAACATTTGACTTTTAAAAAACTCTCTCTCTCTGGGCCTTATTAAACCAACAACGTGGTATAATAAGGCCCTCTTGTGAACTTGCAGTTTTTCGTAACTTATCTTCACAATGGCTCCTTAAAAACATTCTTAAATTAGAAAAAAAGAAATGTGAAACTTTTATTACACATTTCCCTTAATAATCAACATGGGCCTTTTAAACCCTGGAAAGGCTGGTCAAAAAGTTTAGTTAAGTACTTTCTCAAGACTATTAAATCAAACTTCTCTCAAAAAAATTAAAACTTCTCTTTTGATAACAAAAGAAATAAATGGGACTATTTTTTCTTTAATAAACAAAAATAAAGCCTATTTTGTTTTTTTTAATAAAAACAATAAATGAGACTTCTCTGTCTACGACTACAACTAAATTAGACTTCTCTTAACTAAACTAATCGCATAGCATTAAATTTAGTAATTTTGATCAAAATTTCTTTCAAGGTCAAACCCAAGGTCACCAAATGGTGACTCCCGATGACGCAAACTATTTTTATAGAGGTAATGTTCTCACTGTCCTCATGAAATACCAACCTTTGAAGTTCAAGAAGGGTATTTAACCTTGAAAAGAGGATGATATAAAAAAATCCTACCACATTTCCAAACACAAAATGTATCGTTCTTTGATAATTCAGGGTCGGAAATTGTACTACCGAAAAAAAAACAAGGAATGGCGTTTAAATAACCTTGGACTTGACCTTCAAAAATAAATCAATCATAAATCCTATCGCAAAATTACTCGATCTTTCATAATCAGAGAGCAAAGGTTAACCCTTAAAAAACAAAAGATAACCTACGAATAACCTTAAACAAGAGCTAGAGTAGTTTCAAAATCTCATGAGCCGCGAAATGCGCGAAAGGCGTGGCGTATCCACATAATTCTTCTAATAAGCGCGTTGTGAAAACATTGACTCAGAATTAGACCACGTGCCTCATTACAACCAGAAATGAACTAAGGCGTCGGGCATCAATAAAGTCAACTGGCGAACGTTCGTTATATATATTTTTATTGCTTAAATTAAAATAATAAAGAATAGAGCATTTTATTATGATATTTGTAATCGGAGCAAAGGCTTGTTTACTCTACGAGAGCTCGGGATAGACTGTGAATAATGGATGTAATGTTTTTAGGACGTAGAATAATTTAGGTGACGGCCGGAATTATGTTTCTGCGCATATCAAGGTCAAAGCTCATATGATTTTGAAACAACTCTAAAATTATGTATAGTACCTTATATGAAATTAGTATAGAATTTACGTAGAATTAAAAGGTGCAAAAATATACAGTGTTCCATTTGAAATAACAGAATTGATGATGACTTCCGGTATAATCGGAAGCGCGAGAAAGTTGACACTATTTTCATTGAATAGATCTTTTTAATAAACCCATGTATACAAATTTTCAGATTGCAAATTTTACTACTTTTTGAGATACTTCTACTGGGCCCTCTTCGTGAAACACCCTGTACATTTTTCGCATTTTTGGCCAAAAACTACCAATATCTCAATGAAAATGCATTTTTTTTCGAAAAAAAGTTTCAAAGAAAATTTGTTCAAAATTAAATTTGCTACAGAATTGCTTCTATGAAAAATAAATTATATCAATATAATTTTTTTTATTTCTTTATAATTAAAGAATAACCTTTTTCATTTATTGTTTTTAACAATTTTTTATGGACTTCTACACCTAGGTTTCTTATGTAAAACTGCTTCATCGCTGTCGCAAAAAAAAATTAAAAAAAAACGGATTTTTCTGGAAAATATTAAAAAACGCGTGATTAATTCGTAACTTACGTTTCAATCCTCGGAAAACTGTATAAAATTTTCCAAGAATTTTTCACAATTTTCTTTCCTCTAATTCACTTTTCTTATTTAAAATTTAATTGACCATTATTTTAGTTACCTACAAAACATTAATTTTCACATAATCTGTTTAAAAAAATATACTGGAAAACTATTAAGAAAATCGTGTGACATATGTTTTCTGACCTCAAAACTTACACTTTTCTATAAAAAAAATCTCAGAGTAAAAAAAATCGCTTAATACGTCTTTTTATGTTCAACTTTCCTGAACAAAAACTTCGTTTCTATCGTGTGTAGACAGCTGCCTAAGTCCAGGCGTTCGCGTATCTCACATGAATCCGGCCGACCAAATGCTGTATCCTGGAGGTCTTCTACACACCTTCTCAAGACATTCACCCACCTGTACGCTTGCGCAGCTGAAGAACCGCCGGATCAAACTTCTCCACTTCTTCAGGTGTCAGTTCTTGACCGATAGTGGCCTGGTCGCAAGTTGGCTGTGATACTGACTTTGACAACTGAACGCGATGTCTGACCAGATGTACGTCAAGTAGTCGCCCGCGAAAATGAGACATAAAGGAGAGTGATAGTGGGACTCTTTCAATTTTTTTTCTTTAGTGTGATAGTGTCCAATAGTCGTAGGGGAGAAATTTTCGACTTTCTAGTAAGTACCTGCCGCTTCTAATTGTTATGCGACGAACGAATTTCAATACAGTTACAAAATTTCTTGCGCCAGTATTGAAAGAGGGAATGAGCGCGAATCTTTTGAAAGTGTGGGAGGGTTTGACACACATATGATTTTTAAAGATGTAAACAAATTACGTTTTGGTCAAAAACCGCTCGTCGTTATAAGCTTTTTTATCGTGGATGCAAATGTCATTCGAATTGCACAGCAAAAATTTGATATTCACTCAGACTGCCGTTTCCTTGTAACGAAATAATAAAAATTACCAAGTCTAATGCGGTTCCCATAAGACGCCAGCATTGAAATCTCCATATTCCATTCCTCTGCTGAATTATCGTGGTTTTTTTGCGGTTATCGCACACACTATCTTGATTTAAGCGTCAGTGTTCTTCAATTGGATTCAGAAAAATTAGGTACGTCGAAGATTAGGTACAATAAAGAGTTATACCATAAATTGAGGCTTTTGCATCTATCACAAAACTTTTAAAAATAGACAGCTTGAGTCATCTAATTTGGTTTCTTTTTTATCGCATTTTAATAAGTATGTTTTGCACTAGAAATTTTAACAAGAAAATGTCGAAATTTACACATTTGTATTGTGTGATCTGATATCACAATAATTTTACAAAGTAACACTTCTGTATCAATCAATTAAAGAATCAAAATAGAAAAGTATAGTCTCGAATGTTTCAGATTTATAACGATACGTTAAAAATAAAGGGACATATAACATAATAAGATTCCCATAAACTTATTTCTGAGTTTGTTGAGAAGACAGATGGTTTAATTATTACTTTGGGGCACTTGATTTTATATTACAAAGTAGGTAACCCCTGCGTTTTGTATCTTGTTATAGTTTCAGTGAAAGAAAAATTTAGACTGTTAGTCTACCATACTTTGTTGCAGTTATTTCTAAAAAACCTCAACATTTAGCCGTAATTTCACAAATAATACTCAAGAGATAGTTATGCATTAATTTTATTTTGACATTTTGAAATGTCTCCTTTTGAATACACACTTTGTTCTTGTACTTATATAATTAGACAACAATAAATGTCAAAAGGAAGAGATTCCTTCGCGTATAACTTGAAAGATTAAGTCCTTTGCTTGTGTCAACCTTCGAATCAGTTTCAGAAATACATTTTCCAAATTTAAAAAATTAGGAAACATAGTTATGCAATTTTATTCATTGGTTTTTAGCACAGTCATGCATTATTCATGGATTAGTAGGACATAATTTCAGATTTATTGCAGATAAAAATAAAAAAATACAGTTAATCAGTGTAAAGACAAAGATGTCATTATTTCATTGTACAGATAGATAATATTCAGCTTAGATCAATGGTTTCACAAAAATGTTTATTGTTTACTGGTGAAGCCAACTGTATCTTTAACTGTACTCAAGTATACAGGGTGCAACTAAAACGTTTGGTTTAATGGCAGATTCTACGTCACAAATCAATAAAAAAATATTCTTAAAATATTTTTGCAAGGTCTGTAATAGTCTCGCCTCTGTGAAATATAGAATTTCTCACAGAAAATTATAGTTTTTTATCTTTGACTGTAGGAAAAAAGTTTCCTATAAAAGTTGCAAGGGCTTTAAAAAATTTATTTTCAAAAAAATAATTCGGATTATACCAACATATGGATATTCCAATCCACAATCCTTTTCATGTCATTATTATTGAACCTAAATTAAATAGTACCTGTTAAAAAAAACTGATAGCAGTTAAATTCAAAATGTTTTTAAAAAATTGTGTATACAAAATTGCAACAACTTCATTGTTTGTCTTGTATATGCATAGATTTTTTTTAATAAATTTTAAATGTTCAATGATTTTTCTTTGTTATAGTTTAATTTAAATTTGACAATAATAACTTGACAAGAGTGCTGTGGTAGATTAGGATATCCATAGTGTGAACATAAATTAAGAAAGCTTATCTACAAAAAATTAATGAAGCTAACATAAAAATATTTATACAGGGTGATCCATTAGCAGTAAGGATCGGCTGTAAATGGGAAACTAGATGTGCTAGGATTATGGGGTAAAAAATTTATTACCGACCAAAAGAAATTGATTTAAAATATTTTCAAATTTGTAACTTCACCGTTAGGGAGCGCAACTGCTATAGTGTTACAGAAGTTGAAAATACACTTTTTAGATGCACTGCCAAACCCTTCACAAGTTTTGTTTGAACTTTTTTTGTTATTAGCATAGCAACGCCAATATAGAATTTTTAAATTGTTATAACTTCTAAATGCCTTAATCGATTTCAAGACACGACGGCTCATTTTAAAGAACTATTAATAAAATTTATATTTAGGATATGGAAATAAAAATATTATTTTTTTTATTTAAAGTTTTGTAATTGTCTCTATTTACCAAAAAATTAAATACAACGATATAGGTTTTTTCATGACTTGAAAACAAATACACACACCGAGGTATTTTTTTTGTTTATTACATGTTTTAAAAACAGAAAATACGATGTTACTTTAAAAAAACACCAACAACCTTTAACAATCGTAAAGGCGATTACTGTTTCTCTGAAAATGATTGTCTGAAGTCATACAATCAGTGCTGAACACTTTTTTAAAATAAAAATAAAGAAAGTTACTAGGTTGCTTTCAAAAAATAAAATCATTTAAGTTTATTTGACAATTTTTTTCAGACACTTGAATAATACCTAGGATCTTCCTACTTTTCTCAATTAAACTTCTTAGTGCATAGAATCATCATACAAAATTTTATCCAATTCGGTTCGACAGTTTTTACGTAATACCTAATTGTTTAATTTTTTTAAATGAAAAAAATTTCAAAATCAAATTTATAAAAATCTAAAACCTTTGAATACTCGAAAATTTCACCACAGAAAGAAGAGCTCTCAAGCTTTAAAATGATTTTTGAAAAATTCAAATCGGATTAGATGAGCCGTGGTGATTATTTAAACATTTTCGCAATTTTCACGCTTATAAACAATTGCAATAATTGAATGTTTATTTAAATTTTTTTTTATTTTAAAATATGGTTTGAAAGTACTCGGAAAGACGAGTATTTAAAAAAAAATCTGATGATCCGCCCATTATTTTCGGTTATAGCCCGTTAAAGTTAACCCCAAAAATTGACAAATAAACTAGCATTTTTTACAATTTTTTAAATGATTTTTCCGATTTTGCAATAACAATAATTATTTTTTCGAATTTCAACTAACTCTATCTTGATCAAAATTTAATTACAAAACTTTTTTTCCTCTTCCATTTTTGTTTAACATGAATAGTTGCTAAGTTGTCGACGAGAAATCCAAGAAAAAAATTAATTTATTTGCTATTTTTTATACTTTTTTGCAATAACAATTAAGCCCACGTTTTTTTTATTTGCATAAAAATATTATCATTTCTGATGTTATTTAGAAGCCGTTAAAGCAAAAATCTCCGATCATATGCGTTTTACCCAACCCGAAACAGATACCGCCTGGACTATTAATAAAATCTAACATTATTATTTGGAAATATGTCAGTTTTTCTTATTTATAATTTAAAAACAAACACAGGCTGACCATTTATAGTTTTTAATACTAGAAAAGTACCTACTCGGATTGTTTGAAGATTGTTTATATTTTTTTATATGGCACTATTTTCCGACTCTAAAAACCATTTCAAACAAGACCGTATGTCGTTGTCCGTCCGACTGACCTAAAAACTATCGGATCTACCGCTGGCACTATCATTAATATCTCGCTACCAACTAATTTAGTCTTTCTCGGACTACTGGCTCGGTCTTTACATAATTATCAAGCTCATGCAAGCGTAGACCGAGATAAAAACGCGATCTAGTAACCGACAGCATGGTTTTAATCGCAATTTTTTCCAACAGACAAACCCGTTGTTATGCAACTGTAGTCGATATTTTGGATAATGTAATTCCGTTTTTTTTTGCGTGCCGAGAAAGTGGTTATTTTTTTTTAAACACTCGATACGATTATTGTTTCCAATGCATTGTTGGTTTTTTCAACAAATAAATTAATACAGTTGACTTAATACAACGCATATAGGAAGTAACAAAGCGGTTTGATGGAGGAAAATACCGGATATGGATTATTTCCAACAGTGGAGAGTAGTAAAAATAGCGGAAGCAACAAAAAAACGTGTTTCAAAAAGTAACAGCGTATTTAAAATATTTCGTGGATAGACAGGGTGATCCGTAAATGAACCGACGCGACATGGGGCAGATGCGATAGGGTAATTTAAAATAAAAATATTTAAGGGGAAACCTGATACTTTATTTCCAATGATAACCCTATAAATTTGGCAAGTACTCCTTTAATAGACTTTGATAATTATCAATTGTTGACGATAAATTTAAATGTCATGTGACGTAATAGAATTTACTCGTACTTCCCAATAGGACTAAGCTCTGGTGATATTTCTGGCTGGACGCGTTTTATACCTGTATCTGTACGATTTGTACTAATTAGATATTTCCCATAATTCTACATAGCTTCTATTAGGCGAGCGGTTCACCCCTAAAAAGATGCTTCTAAATGAAGGTAACCGACTAAATTTTTAAAACAAATACCTACAAAATGAAACTTTTTTTATTTTATAGTGTATTTTTCTTATAATTTACATATTTTTTTATATTTTTCGGCGTGGTCAGTAAATTGTTATAAACAAAAAAGTTACTCGCCGAATGGCTTTGAAATCAGTTTTCATTTGTAAAATGGACCTGAATAAACACTTTTTGCCCTTTGACAACAATTGTAAAAGTGCTTCGTTTCCGAGATATTTACAATTTAATGTGAAAAAAGTGACGAAATCGACAAACTTTCCGAATTTTTTTCTCAAAAACTACTGAACAGAGTTCAATTATTTTATTGAAGGTCTAAAGCGAGTAAAAAAAGAGTATTTTAAAGAAGATCATGATAAACATATTTTTGTTCATGTAGTGGAAAATGTTCTACGAAAAATTGTAACTGTTTGTCATCGAACCTAGAATGCTGTGCAGTCTGTGCGTGCTCAGATGAATGTCGGAATGTTCCATCCGAAATTGATGATCAAACGCTTATTTCAAATCGAGAACTAACGAAAAACTTATTATTTAAAAATTAAATAAAAAAGAAATTAATATACTTTTATTGCTCTTAATATTTTTGTAAAATAAAAATAAAATAATTACCCTATACAATAAATTATCCAATAACTTTTTTATTTTTCGAGACCGCTAGGTCAATTATTATTATTAGGTTAATTTTACGATTTAAAAAGCTTATTTAGTTTAGTTCTGGTATAACTTTCAAGTCAATTTTAGCCATTTATAAAACCAAAAATCGAATATTTAAATTTTACTAATTACTTGCAAAAACCTTACTCCGGCTACAAAACCAAACTAAATGATCTTTTGAGCATTTGTACTGTTAACATATATCGATTAAAAAAATCATAATAATGTTTATTGTAAATATAATCTAATCCAACATATTGTAAAAAGAAAATTTAAATGTATTTAGTGCTATAATAATTTTCTTTAAAATACTGTTTTTACTCACTTTAGACCTTCAATAAAATGATTGACCCATACCACAAAAATATATCTTAAAGTAGAAAATCTGCCGATTATTATGGTTTTTTTAGAATTAAACTCTGTTCAGTAGTTTTTGAGAAAAAAATTCCGAAAGTCTGTCGATTTCGTCAGTTTTTTCATATTAAATTGTAAATATCTCGGAAGCAAGGCATGTTTAGAATTTTTGTCAAAGTACAAAAAGTGTTTATTTAAAAACTGTTTTCAAAGTCATTCGGCCAGTAATTTTTTTTACAACTTTTTTGTTTATAACAATTGACTGACCACGCCGAAAAATATAAAAAAAATATGTAAATTATCATAAAAATACACTTTATAAAATAAAAAAAAGTTTCATGCTGTAGGTTTTTGTTTTAAAAATTTAGTCAGTTCATGCCTTTTTTTAAGGGGTGAACCGCTCGCCTATATTACTTGCTTGAAAAATACATACTCCGCACACGTTTCAAGAATTGCCCAACAATTTCGCAGTTTTCTCGGTTCGGGATGAGGCAACAATCTGATGCGGAGCTAAAAATAACGCCGACTTAGTCATGTAATAAATATGAAGATGAATATTCTATCGATACGTACAGAGAAGCGTCTGTTTCAGCGGAATGGAAGTGGATAACGTAGTGTACGGTAAAACGTACCGCAAGATTACATATCAGCGCCCAAGGCCGGTCGTTGTCAATGGTAATTATTGTTTGGATTTTCACACGGCGTTACCTAACGGGAACGCAGGATCTTCAATGGAAAAGTCGCACACTAATCAGTAACATTGATTTCCGATGGAATTTGTCACTATAATGAGTTTTTTTGAAAATATTGCTTTTGGATTAACTGTAACAATATGGAAATTGAAGAGAAATGCGATGGTTTTAGTATAAAGCCTTGCCCAAAACAGATGAAGCGACGACAATCAGATCTACGAGTGAAAGAAAAAAACAAAAATATTGAGATGAAGGAGTAAACACTTTTGAATAATTTTAAATTTGTGGAAATTATTGATAAATCGAGTATAATTATGATAAAGTAGTGAATTAATTTGAAAATTACTGCGCAACCAAGAAAGGTTAATATACAGGTTGGCTGCGAAAGGTTGGGAAATCTCGAAGCAGGAGATACTGATGGCCAAAGTAAATCGATTGAACCAATTATGTTTTATGCAAATGTTGCTAGTTTCAAAGAAACAGGACGTTCAATGTTTGAATTTTACTTTGAAATTTCTCAATAATTTTAAAAACTGTTAGAGTATGAACAAAAAAATTATCACTATTATGTTTTTTGGCATGAGAAATAAGAATTTTTAAATAATTTTGGCGTTGCGTTCGTATTTTCCACATACAATGCCCGTAATTCTAAACACAAAAATTTTCCCCTATTTATCAAAGTAATAAGGCATAACTGACGTCCTATACAAACGTCAAAATTATTCAGACATTCTAATTTATCATGTCAAAAATCATACTAGTAGTCTGAAGGCGAAAATAGGCTCCAATTTTTTCGGATAGCACGGATTTTTCTGAAAATTTGCATACAAGCTCATCTGACCCCCCACTTCAAGGGTTATATTGTCTAGATGTGTGCTTTTTTTCTATTTGGGAATGAAAACTACCCTTGTACGAAAAAAATGCGAAAATCGCAGATTTACGTATTTTAAAGATTCAATTCATGTTCAAATATATTGGATAAAGCTGCTTTCATGATTTTTAATATAATTTATGAAATTTAATTACTTTTCAACCCTTCAAAATCCTTAAAAACTACCCTTCCATGGCCAAAAAAATAGAAAAAAAGTTTTTAACAGTTTCAAATATTCTTTTGGCGCATTCACAATGTATTGCATTTCTTTTGTGGAAAGCTTACTACTTATTACAAAGTTGCAACCCTTAAAAACCATCCCTTATAATAAAATAAACAAAAAAATATTATTGGAAGCTTGAAATGTTTTAATGGTATGCATATGTTGAATTATAAACTTTTTATTGGTTTTCAAATGATCTATGCTATATTGCAACTATTCAGCCACCCAAAAAACCCTTATGGAAGACCTACCCCTCATAAATACTCTACCCCTTATAAAAATGTTTCCAAAAAATTATATGCGAGTATAATTTTTNCTTTTTAATACTGTTTTTACTCACTTTAGACCTTCAATAAAATGATTGACCCATACCACAAAAATATATCTTAAAGTAGAAAATCTGCCGATTATTATGGTTTTTTTAGAATTAAACTCTGTTCAGTAGTTTTTGAGAAAAAAATTCCGAAAGTCTGTCGATTTCGTCAGTTTTTTCATATTAAATTGTAAATATCTCGGAAGCAAGGCATGTTTAGAATTTTTGTCAAAGTACAAAAAGTGTTTATTTAAAAACTGTTTTCAAAGTCATTCGGCCAGTAATTTTTTTTACAACTTTTTTGTTTATAACAATTGACTGACCACGCCGAAAAATATAAAAAAAATATGTAAATTATCATAAAAATACACTTTATAAAATAAAAAAAAGTTTCATGCTGTAGGTTTTTGTTTTAAAAATTTAGTCAGTTCATGCCTTTTTTTAAGGGGTGAACCGCTCGCCTATATTACTTGCTTGAAAAATACATACTCCGCACACGTTTCAAGAATTGCCCAACAATTTCGCAGTTTTCTCGGTTCGGGATGAGGCAACAATCTGATGCGGAGCTAAAAATAACGCCGACTTAGTCATGTAATAAATATGAAGATGAATATTCTATCGATACGTACAGAGAAGCGTCTGTTTCAGCGGAGTGGATGTGGATAACGTAGTGTACGGTAAAACGTACCGCAAGATTACATATCAGCGCCCAAGGCCGGTCGTTGTCAATGATAATTATTGTTTGGATTTTCACACGGCGTTACCTAACGGGAACGCAGGATCTTCAATGAAAAAGTCGCGCACTAATCAGTAACATTGATTTCCGATGGAATTTGTCACTATATCAAGTTTACATTTCGAAAATATTGGTTTCGGATTAACTGCAACATGGAAATTGAAAGAAGATTCGATAGTTTTAGTATAAACACTTGGAGACGACAAACAAATCTACGAGTGAAAGAAGAAAACGAGATGAAGGAGCAGACATTTTTGAATAATTTTAAGTTTGAGGAAATTATTGACAAATACGAGTATAATTATGATAAAATAGTAAAGTAATAATTTGAAAATTAGTGCAATACCAAGAAACGTTAATATACAGGGTATCTGCGAAAGGTTAAGAAATATTGAAGCCGATACTGGTAGCCAAAATAAGTCGATTGAGCCAAATATGTCTTAAGCAAATGTTGCTAGTTTCAAAGATACAGGACGTTCAATGTTTGAATTTTACTTTGAAATTTCTCAATAATTTTGAAAACTGCTAGAGTATGAACAAAAAAATTGGTACTATTTAGTACGGTCATTGAAGCTTTTCACCTCTGAATTCTTTGAAACTGAACCGATCGACTTGAAATTTGGCAGATAGTTAGAGAAAAGGTAAATGAACATTAGTGACATAGCGCCGATTAACGCTTCCACCCTGTTGAAGGGTTGACACGCCTTCCTGGGGGGTGAAAATTTTTTTTCAAAAATAACGCTGGATCAAATTTTGAGCAAAAAATATTCAAAGAATTTTTTCGAGAAGTCAATAGTTTTTTAGTTATTCACGATTGAAAACTTGTAAAAAAACACTTTTTCAACAGTATTTTTCACGAATAACTCAAAAACTACGCATTTTATTAAAAAAAAAGTGTAATGAGCAAAAATGTAGCTTATAAATAAACAAAGAGAATCGTTATTTAAAAAGTGTTGTACGTCCTATACAAAGCGAAATATAGTTAGTGGAAGGGGACTTGTTTTTTTTTGGGGGGGGGGGAATACACGAATCGATGTATTCAACGTCAAATAACGGAAAAAGGATTAATTTTACGTGTATAACACTCCAGGAGTTTTTTGTAGTGTTCAAAGAGACCTTCAAAATGTGATCTTATAAAGTTAATTAGAGCAAAATTAAAGGAGTTATCGTCAAAAACAGAGGGGTTGCTCATATTTTTTAAGGAAGAAATGAGCAGTAAACGCTGTAGCATTTCCATCAGAATTAAAATTAGTCGTAGATCCTTTACAATTAGTTTTGTTTTAGTGTTTTTCATACGATCCTGAAGTTAGACCGGTTTAGAATGCGTACTTTTTTAATAATCTACGGTAAGAGTTGAAAACGTATTTTTCAATATTAAAAAAAAAAATGCCTTATTTATATAATAACTCTGAAACTATGAAGATACGTAAAAAATGGTAGACAACAAAAATGTAGCTTTTTTTCAACAAATATTTTGCTGTTTTTTATTTCTACAGGAAATAAAAGAGATATCGCCGTTTGAAGTATCCAATTTAGTGAAAAAACGACATGTCTCGACCCCTTCGATCCTTTCCCATTAAAAAACGAAGAACTTAAAAAGTTTTATATGCAAACGATGTTACAGCTCTTGAAATTATCTTTAAAATGCTTTTTGTAGGACACTACAGCTTCAAAATTAACCGAGTTATGGTAAAAAAAAAACAATGAAATTTTTTCGGAGCAATATAGGCTTTCTCATTTTTTGGAGCAAAATGTTGGTAAAAGGGTAGTTTATAAGAGTTGAAAATGGCAAAAGTAAAATATTCTTTCATAAACAATATAAGGGAATTTTTATTTTAAATTATTGCACAATTATATATTCCAAGATTTAAAACGTAATTTTTTATATTTTTTTTAGCACAGGGGTGATTTATAAGGGTTGAAAAGTGTTGTGAGATACAAATTCTTTCATAAGCAATGAGGGAATGTATATTTTAAATAATTGCACGGTTAAAGCATTCCAAGCTTTTAAAAAGTAATTTTTTATCATTTTTGTCAATACAGGGGTGGTTTTTAGGGGTTGAAAGGGAAACATTCTTTTATTAGCTATAAGGTAACTTTTATTTTAAATAATTGCATGATTTAATCATTCCAAATCTTTAAAAAGTAATTTTTTATCATTATTTTTTGCAAAGGGGTAGTTTTTAACGATTAAATAAAGGGTCGAAAAGATCATAAAACATGTTCGAGAATATGGAACATTATTTAATCTTTGTGCTTGAATAAGATTTTTATCAATAAAATGCTTAAAACTTAATTTTTTCAATTTTTTTTTCAATTAGGGTAGTTTTTACCCCTAAAAAAGCGTCAATCGGGCTTATGCCACTTTTCAACTTGAGCCTAAGATGAGCCTTATTCTAAACTTTCATGCAAATCCATTCAGTTTCAAAGAATTCGGATGTTACAGCTGATTTTCAGCTTCAATGTACTAATAATGTATTTTGACATGATAAATAAGAATTTTTAAGTAATTTTGGCGTTGCGTTCATATTTTCCATACCACAATGTCCGTAATTCTAAACACAAAAATTTTCCCTTATTTTTCAAAGTAACAAGGCATAACTGGCATCCTATACAAACAACGCCAAAATTAGTTAAAAATTCTTATTTGTCATGTCAAAAAACATACTAGTGCCAACTTTTTTGTTCATACTCTTAACAGTTTTCAAAATTATTGAAAAATTTCAAAATAAAATTCAAACATTGAACGCCCTGTATCTTTGAAACCAGCAAACATTTGCATAAAGCACATTGAGCTCAATCGATTTATTTTGGCCATCAATATCTCCAGCTTCGAGACTTCCCAACCTTTCGCAGACACCCTGTATGAAAGATTATTCTCAAGAAAACAAAAAGATAGTAGAAAACATAAAGTTTAAATGAGTGTAAATATTGTTTTAATTCCGGGATCCCTCAGGGCGCAAAACTTGGACCTTTATAGTTTTTCCCGTCTATTAACGACGTTCAACAGTAAATTGTAATATGCTATTACTTAGTTGCTGATGGGATGAAAACTTTATTATTCTATTTGTCGCTATGGGTGATTGCTTAACGTTACAGAAATCTTTAACCAATTTAAAATTTGGTGTTCTAGAAACAAATTGAGCCTTAATATATCTAACTGTAAAGTTGTTTCTTACACCAGGAAAATATTACCCACTATTTCGAACATGTTACTACTGACACTACACTTCCCTGCTATGAAACCATTGGTGTACATTTTGATTGTGGTTTTTCCTTCGGAGATATTTAATAAATGGGTCAGCAAAATCGTATGGTTGTATTTTAAGGAAATGTAGAAATTTTAGCAATGGAATTACACTTTTCGTTTGTTAGGCCCAAATTTCAGTATGGGTCCATCATTTGGAATCAACATTACCAATGTTACAAAATCATATTTGTAAAGAATGTTTTTAAAATTGTTGTACATCAAAGAAATAAACACTCACTAACACGTAATACTACTAACAAGATTTAATGCTACCACTTTGGACTAAGAGAATGTTCCTCATTGTCTTCTTCGTACAAAAACGTTTCGTATCGATATTATTCGTTTCTTCTATATAAAATACAAAATATACTGAGAAAACATTCAAGATGTACATAACAAAATGTTTCCAAAACATTTTACTTTAATACCGATCATGCCGATATCCATTTTTATAATTTTATGCAAATCTTGGTTGCTGTGGCATAATTACTAGATCGGGATTATATCTTTCGATAATATGTAGACATTTTTTAATCTCTCTGCAACTTTGTTTGAGTGTTTACTTTTCGTATCTGCATTTATATTAAATATGCATTAATAAATGGATGTTCAACAATAAAGCCATTATTATTATTATTATTATTGTTAATATAAAACGTTCAGAAAATCTCTTCTAGTGTAAATATTCTAAAAATATATCATCCCATTGAAGTTAAATAAATTAAAAGTCAAAAATATCTTTACTAAAATAAATATTACATAACATCTTGAAAGCAATATACTCGTTTTTATGCTTCTGGGACATAAATAAAAAAATATTTAAAGAAAAAGATGACCTGCTGTAACAGTTAGAGATATTACAAACACAACACCACATTTTTTTTATTTCCTAAACGTCTTCTCAATATAACAGCTTAATGGCTTTGCAAAGGATTTTTTTTCGGTCAAAATTTCAAGTATTCTAAATTAATACAGTCGCGAACCTTGACATTTTGTGACCGCTGACAACAACTATAGCTCAGGATAACGACAAAATTAAAAAATGGATATTAGTTTCAATGTCCTTGTAAGATTTCCTTTTTAAAACATATCTACTACAAAAATACCAACCGAGATATGAATATTTACAAATGATACATAGTTTTAAGCAATCTAATTAATATTGTATCATTTTTTTGTTATTGCGAAGTCAGAATATACATACTTTGTTACATGAAATAATACGAATTTAATAACGACGTTTCATTGTAATAATTTCAACACTTTTCTCGTTATGTTGCAAGGAAACTTTCACTGCTTTCTTGAGCGGTTAGAAGAAACAAATTGCCGCGAAAATTTGAGATTTCTCCCCATATTGGTTTTGTCGTAAAAAAGTAATGCATAACGTACTACTTCCTATACATAAAAAGTGCTTAATGGCAAATAAAAGCCGCTATTAGTATCACTATATTACATGGACATAGTAATTTTGTGGAAGAGGAACAGAACAGCATTATTTTGTATCCGGCTCGAAGGACCAAAATTTAAGGAGAAATGAAAAAAATACATTTTCATAGCACCCAATTTTGTTGACACAGATTAAAATCGGTCAGTAATTGCATTTAAGTTCATTTAATGTAATTCCTGTTAATTATACAGACTTTGTTAATCATTTCTCTATTGATAACGGACAACGAAAGCTCACACTTTCTTTCACACGTTACGAGAGGTTCCATTTCATTTTTAAAGGTTTTCCCATAGTTCAAACTAATCAATGAAGCTATTAACTATTGTCTAGCATTACTATAGCATAGTCAAAGCATACGTAACGTCGTCGAAGTCGAGAAGGTTTGATGAATTCGCACCTTTCACATTTATGCGGAGACTGCTGCGATGGGTCTGGCGAGTAACCTTCGGAAATATAAAAATGTGGAATTCCTAAACGGTTAACTCTGAGGCATCGCCTGTTAAGTGTTGCAATAAGCAGTCAGGCTGAGCATCAGCGAATTTGAACGTCTGACAAATGCTATTTTTATTTGATGGAAATTTATTGGCTGGGATTGGTGGTTTGGTATTTAGGTAACAGGGTGTAAGTAAATGAAAGCGAAGAATTAAGGAGACGATTCCTTGTTGAAAATTAAGAGGCTTTCAAGGAGAAACTTACAGCAAAAAGGGGTGCAAGAGGTAGAAATAACTGCCCCCACAAGTAATTTTTTGCGTTGTGGTTTTAATTTTAACACGATAATTTTTCTTAGACCTGCTCTTGTCGTTCTGGGGCTGGGCCTAGCCCCCACAGAGTCTAGGACGAGAACAACAAGGGCAGGTTAAAGATTCCTATCTAAGGCCTAAGAAGTGGAAGGCAATTTTGCAATTGGCGACCATAGGGTACATATGTAATTAATTTATTTCGTTATAGACTAGGCGGTATCTGTTTTGATTTGGGTGAATCGTATATCCACGGAGATTTTTGGCTTTTTGACTTTAAAATATCAGTAGAAATGAAAATTTTTCTATGCGCATAAAAAAAAATGGGCTTAACTTTTCGCGGTGCAATATGTTAAAAAAATTCGAAATATGTCATATTTTTCTTCCTATTTAATTATGTATCTTTTCAAGAGTTGATTTTAGGCGAAAATGGAAGAGGAACAAAATGTTTGTAATTAAATTTAACAAAATATGTCTAGTTACATATCGAATGAATCATAATTATTATTGCAAAAATCGAAAAAATCGCCAAAAATGGGGTTAAAAAACATTACTTTTTAGGGATTTTTTTGGGGTTCGCACGGGTGGACATTTATTTTAAACATTTTGGGATATAAAAAATATAGCCTATGTTACTCAGGGATAATGTAGCATTCTAATGGTGAAAGAATTATCGAAATCCGTCCAGTAGTTTTTGAGTTTATTCGTAACAAACATACATACATACAAAAATACAAATATTTCCTCTTTATAATATTAGTTTAGAAGTATAGATTTATTTGGATAAGGATTAATACAAACACATGAATAACGTGGTCTATTAGACATTGTCTGGTTTTTGTTAACATTTCTTTCAAAAAAGTAGTTATAGTGACATAACTATAATAGTTGAATATATATGGTACCGCGAAGTTTTTTATAGATATTGATATGTTCTTTAATATTGTAGGACATTTTTTTGTTCTATCATTCATAGTTTCTACAGCGCATGCGATGAAAGACATTTTATGGCAATTTTTTTCATACTTTGGTTTACATTATTGAAATTTTAGTAGGGATCCCTATTTTTTTCTAGTAAAAAATATAGCCTATGTTACTCAGGGATAATGTAGCATTCTAATGGTGAAAGAATTATCGAAATTCGTCCAGTAGTTTTTGAGTTTATTCGTAACAAACATACATACACACAAAAATACAAATCTTTCCTCTTTTTAATATTAGTATAGATTAGTATAGATTTTATAGATTAGTTTAGATTTCATACTTTGGTTTACATTATTTACGTTTTAGTAAGGATCCCTATTTTTTTCTAGTAAAAAATATAACCTATGTTACTCAGGAATAATGTAGCATTCTAATGGTGAAATAATTATCGAAATCCGTCCAGTATTTTTTGAGTTTATTCGTAACAAACATACATACAAAAATACAAATCTTTCCTCTTTATAATATTAGTATATATGTCAATTGTTATTTATTTATAAGATATAACCTATGCTTCACATTGTGAAATTCCATGAAATCTTTGGAAATCTTTCGAAATCCTATATTCTCTCATATGAAGAAGTTTCTAAAAATCTATCCCACAAACAACTTGTGTTCCATTTGACACAATTCCAAGCAACTGTATGGCTAGTATTTGTCTATCAATAGGTACCTTCAAATAATTTCGTGGGTTCCATTTTCTATCAAGGAAATTCGCGATAGTGTTTATAGCGTCTATAATAACGCTGCTCTCGGCGATAGCAGCAGCTGCTAAGTCGGCTGTGACCCACTTTCACTTGTGCCATACGCTAAATGCAGATCGAACGTGATACGAAGTCTTAACTACAGGGTAAGTCGCCTCAGACAAATTTCAAGAACGATTCTAGTTTCTTTATTCGAACGGAACCAAATGATCTCTACAGTACGTTAAAATTAGCAGCGGAGCCTGACTTCCTCCTTTTATCCATTGTTAATGAGATCAGGGTTTTCTTGATTAACATGATTAATTTCTTACGCATATGTTACACAAAACAAAAGATACCAGGCAAGGATATGTCGATTTTTCGATGGTTGTGTGTATCGATAAAGACAAAAAATGATCTTAAAATAAATGACTGTTGCGGAGATAAAAGATCAATAATTAATCTCAAAAGTATTTACCTAATATAAATTAATATATTCAGATTCTGGCGACCACCCTGTATGCTCATTAACGTTGAGAATGAGGAACGTCGGCTGTCGATATGAAATTTTGTAACGCAGATATGCCAATTAGGATTATATGAAATGCCAAGTGCTGCTAGCTTGGAGGAAAAGCATCTGTTGCAACACCTTTGAATAGATTGATTTATATGTCAGTTTAACGCTTTTCGAAAATTATATCTAAATGTGTCAACTTTCATCAACATTTACATAAGAGATCTGCGGCAAATGCTTGTGACACTTTTTCTATCCATTTATCAATGATGAAAGAACTTCCGAACGTCGAAAAACTAAGATTACAAGTGATTTTTATATTTATGTAAGTAAGCACCTTATATGTCAGGAAAAACTGTTTTATTTTACATTTTCGGAAAAGGCACAACTGATGTTTGTATTTAAAATGACAACCATAAATTTGAAAATTAAAAAACATCAGAACTTTAAAAATATTACTTGCAATAAAATTAATTTACCTAATAATTAAAAAACTTGTTTCTACTTGGTTTAAAAATATTAAAAAATATGAAAAAAACATAAAAACTAAAGGTAGCCAGCCGACTTATCTATTTACATATAAAACAACGCCGCCAACATTTCATTTGCCTCTACTTTTCACTTCATAAAATTGGGGACCGGCACTAAAACTGCAATAATTCTTTTTCTATCACCATCACTGATAGATAAGTTTAAGTGCTCTTGTGTCATCGTATTTCTTAAGTTAAGTCTTAATGCGCTCAAGACACGAAAAGTTTCTTTCTACCGAACCACTTGTTGCAGGAATTGTTAAAACTATAGGCAAAACAATTTGTATGTTTCCGAAAATAGCATTTTAAATTACTTGTGTAATATTTCTACCGTTTTTTGAGCTTCTAAATTACGAATTTGTTCGTGTCTCTGTGCAAAATATTAAGTTCGTTTTTCAACCTATCTATTTCAAAAACGTTTGGATACATTTGTAATAAACATTCAAATTAATTTTCGCATATTCGGGAAATTTCGTGGAATCTACTACAGCAAGAAAATTTAAATCATTTAAATTCGCAAAACGAGTATTATATTGAAGGGAAATGCAATCCTTGCTCATTAAATTTCTTTAAAAAATTACACCTACATATTAATTTTAAATCTGCATTCTGTGTCCATTACATGAACAAACAACTAAACAATAATAGACTTATCTGTCATTAGGAACTGTCACTTTATTTTTAAGATTTGAAATATTAGTTAATGTTTGTAAAAAATGGATGAATACTCATGTCTCTCTTATCAGAAGAACCCATTCAACTGAGATTTTCGGTAAAACGATACATCATACCGACTTTCAACAAGTATATATTTTTTATGTAGAATTGTCCACGGAATCTAAAAATGAATCCCAAATGATTATTAGGGCATTGGTGTAGAAATTGGGGTAAAAAAATCCCGCTTTACTACCCATTCCTACGCCACAAATTTGTAAATTTTACCGTAAATTATGTACATGTGCAAATGTTAACACCACACCAAATTTGAGTTAATTTGTTATAAACATACCAAGGATTTCAAAAACATGATTCTAAAAACCGACGAACACGGTCCTGTACAGTGAAAACGGTGAGATTTAGACCCTTGTTTTATAAGGCAGTTCTGAATTATAATTTTATTTGTGATTAAAGTTTGATTCACCCGAACTAAAACACCATGTATATGCTTTAAAGTATATTCGAAAGATACCGATTCAAATATGTAGGTATCTTCGTCAGTTTTAAAAACAAAGACAAAGAGAATGTAGCATCCTACATACATTGAAGATGATTGTATAGACAATTGAATAACATAATGACTTCAGTCGTACTGCTCCAGTTCCCATGGAATGTCATACACATGCGAATCCCAGCACCACGAAGTGCTCCATATTGGAAAGATTTCTCACAATGTAACTACAATAGATCAAGGGATTGTTATGATTTTAAATAACCAAATCAGATAATAAGATTGTTCTTAGACGATTGCTATTTAACAAAGCGATGGAAATTCAAAGTCGATTGCAATGTTTGTCCTGTTTCTTTTATCGCGAAAAACCATATAAAAATAGGTTTAAAATCGTAGGAAAATGACGTCACACTCCTACAGCTGCGGTATCTAATCAAGAAAAAAGAACAAAGTGATGTTATCAAGTCCATCGAGAAAAGTACAGAAACACTATTTTTTTAGGAATTATACAGCGTGTCAAAAAGATAGTATACTGTACTCTGGGAGGTAATAGTACTAAAAATAAATGCTTATAAGGTTATAGCCTAAAATGTTTCTTGAGAGAGAGTGGAGAAAAAGAAGTTTTTATTTATTTTTAGGAACTTAGAATTTATTTTCAGTCAGATCAGTTTTGATTGGGTTGATTTCCACTAAACATTTTTATTCAAGTCAACAGGATACTGACTGTTTTTATTTCAATGTCACCATAGGCTAAAGCAGAATATCAAATTAAAAAAAATTATCTACCACTGTTCCTAATAATAACAAATATTATACTTTTTGTCCACTCTTAAACAGCATTTGAGGGCACTGTTTATAATAATACTATCTTATTGTGAGCACTATGGTCTTCCGAAGCAAAAATGTTGCTAGTTACCTCCAATAATAAATCAACCTACTGGAAGCGAAGTACGCAACGCACAGTATATTAAATTCCTTAACGATAACAACCTCGATTTATGAGAAATTAATCTCGACACCTTGGCACTTAAAATTTTTCCTTCGTCTTTTCTAAACGACCGGCAAATGCAAATCAGGCTTATCTAGAAATGACCAACTCAATTTATGTTATTGAGCAACAATTTTATATTATTTTATTAATTACCGCACATATGAATTTCATAATACCATCCTCGGGCTAGATGATGTCTTATTAACTGTGCATGTGTGTTAAGCAAAGGTCAGCGACGCATCATATCCAAACAGAACATTGGCGTAGGCGGAGGAGCAAAATAGACATATAATTTATAGGATTTAATCACTTACCGAAATAAATCGACTACTATTCTCTGTTATTTAGAATATATAACGAAGAAAAGATTGAAACTATAAAATGTTCATCTGAAATTTTGGTAAAGTGCATTTTCCTTTATTGGTTTTTGAATGATTGATTTTTTTTATAAATTCTTACCCTAGACATTAAAATTTTCTGTAACTCATATTTCTAGAACAAAATTTCTAATCATATGTGCCATATTTACTTTTTCTTATTCCCATTGAAAAATTTTAAGGACGCCTATGACTCAACCGGTTAGTCTTATCTTCTGATACTGCGAAGAGATATGACAAATCGCAGGATATTGCAGCAAATTTTATGCGAGTTACTTATAGGTATGCTGAGGATAGTTAGATGTAGTAGATTTGAGGATGCGATATCTGACCTTAGTGTGGATACAACTGGTGTCATCGATGAAATTATTAAAAATCGAAAGTTGAAATTGAAGGTAATAGGAATAGAAATAGTTAAATGGCAAGTATATTAGTCAACACAAGTAATTATTAGAACAAGGAATTATTATTTCTCATAAATATATTTTTTTGAAATGTCAGAAAAAATCAGCATAACAGAGGAATAACATTTTACGCTTTCCATAAAAGTCGAAATTTTTAGCAGCATAATCTAAGTAAAGGACACATATTCGTTATTTACTTATACCTATTAAGTTTATGCAGTTACAGAGATTAGCATCTGACAAGGCTATTATAGTTCGAAACTTATACAATATTTACAAACGTAAAATTCATAGAAACACTGATATAACATTTAATTTTCACAAGTGCAATTCCTAATGCAAGGAAATCGTCTGTAGTAACTCCAATTTATAAAAATGGTAGCAAAACTGAAATTACAAACTATAAACGTTTATTTCTTATAAATACTTTGAGAAATCAGTTGAAAAATATTTAAAAATGAGATTATGTTTTAGAAGATAAAAACAATCAATTTGGTTTTAGATTTAGATGGACATGCAATACCTACGTGATTTTTATTTTCTTTTCTGCAAAAAGAAAGCAAGACACGAAAAAAATTCAAGAGACAAAAAAGTTGTATTTCTAGTTGCTTAATGCCAAAAAAAAAATTATAGAAGTTTTAAAAATGTCAGTGACGCACATTTTTTTGTCAAAAATATTAAGGTGCCTCCCGGGACGTCACTGCACTTAATAATTTTAATCTAGTTAGAGTTAAATTAACCCCTTTCTACCATAAATAATACTGCCAAATTTCAAGAAAATCGGCTAAAGGCTAATTAAGATTTTTCCGAAAAAAACGATTTTTTAAAAAAATTTGACACGCTGTATCTTAAAAGCGAAGCATTACCGGACCGAGTTTATATAAACTTTTCGTCACAGAATCACAAAGAATCACCCCTTGAAGTTTGACCACGTACTTAAATAACACCCTATAGGTATAAATATTTTGTTGCCCTTAAAACTTATTTTTTTATTTTTTATATATTAATTAGTTTAGACTATTGCACTAAGGGAAAAAGGCCAATAAGAAAATGTTTTTTACTTTGTAAAAATCTTCCCTTTTTTGTATGAGAAATATATACAGGGTGTTCCAGAAAGACCTCCTGTAAATACAGAGGGTAATAGATTCATAGTACGACAAAAATAAGAATTTTTTGTCACATCAACTCGATGTCTATCTCCTCTAGTTTTCGAGATACAGAGCCACAAAATAATTTTTTTAAACAGAATGTTTTCGAAAATTTCCAAATTGCGAAATATTTTTATGAAATTTAGTATTTCGGGGTTTTTAAGAGCGCAAATTCGCTGGTCTAATTATTTTTTGGATATTTCATAGGGGGCGCTAGTTATGCTACATTCCTTTTACATTTTAAGTTCTAATTTTTTTAAAGTTAGGTTTTTTAACAGGACTCCGATTTATAATAAATAATATTATTTTCTAAAAATGATGTACTTTTGTTAGAACTTCCTAATGTGGACGGTTTTCGAGAAAAAAGGCTTTTAATTAAATACAATATTACGTTGTATAAGTGACTTTTCTCAAAGTAGGCTTATGTCAAATCTTATTGATGGATGTCTCATAAACAATATTTTAAACTCTAATTAACTTTATATCAAAATGTTAGTGATTTTTAATTACTAAAATTTTGATATAAAGTTAAAATATTACTAAAAATGTATGCCTCGTTTATGAGACATCCATCAAAAAGTTTTGACAAAAGCCTATTTTGAGAAAAGTCACTTATTTTATACACCGTATTATTGTAAGAGTTCAATTAAAAGCCTTTTTTCTCGAAAACCGCCCACATTATATCCATTAGATTTGGAGCCCGAATGGTAAAAAACCTAACCTTAAAAAAATTAGAACTTAAAATGTAAAAGGAAATATCCAAAAAATAATTAGACCAGCGAATTTGGCGTTCTTACAAACGCCGGAATACTAAATTTCATAAAAATATTTCGCATCATTTGGAAATTTTCGTAAAAATTCTTTTTATTTTGTGGCTCTGTATCTCGAAAACTAGAGGAGATATACATGTATTTACAGGAAGACTTTCTGATACACCCTGTATAAGAAATTTATTTTAGAGGAAGTAAATGTTATTAAAAATAAATTTTACTAATTCATTCACTTAGTAATCATAAAAAAATGTTGCACCCCACGCATCTGAAATATCTAAATTTACCATACAACCGGCTGTTAACCTTTAAACCTTTCCGTTCCTGGAAATGTGTGGAGTGGTAGGCATTTTTGCGGTGCAAAGTTCAAAGCGTAGGCGTTTCTGAATTACAGGCAACTGTAATTTTTCTTTAAACTAACATTCGTTGGTGCTTGACCGTACGAGTGTTTATCTAAGTGCAGTTGGCGTTGCTTTATTGCGATTGTCAGTTGTTTTTCTGCATCCCAGTGACGGAGAAGTAATAAGATTTCAGCGTCTTGTTCGAAAAAGACGATGATACAATTAAAATGATTGGATGATCGTTTCTGAGCATCTCTAAATAGTTCTTAACCGTTTATTCAGGCATGAATACGATATAACCTAAGGTTTACGCTGTCCTGATGCAAAATTTTACGTTACTATTCCAGTTTCCAAAACGGTCAACATTTTTTGAATAATTCAGTAATGCCTGGATTGTTAAATAGAATAAAAAGAATAACGCGCTCATAAATATGGATATTCGTATTTAAAAATGCAGAAATGTCCCCGTTTTAAATTTTTTTGTTTGTTGTAAAAATCCAATTAACAATTACATAACCTCAGTCCAGACCGAATTTATTTTAATTTAGAATGGTTTCTCTCACTCTTTTGTATCCTCTAAACAAGGAGTTTAGCTTCTGAAGAATGTAAACGATCAGATTAAGTCCATATTTCCTATTACCACACATCCCATTTTAATATTCGCCGCTTTTTGTTTTGAATCGGCCTCAGCTGTCGATTTCCAAGGCCGACGCCTTTATTTTTAACCGGCTTTCTACCAATCTCCATCTTAGCTGCCCCCGTTTTTCTTTTGTCTCAGGGCACAGCTGATCTAAGTGGCTTTCCGCTGCAATTGACGTGTTTTTTCGGTGAAAGTCCGGTTAATTGGCGAAGAAGAGTGCAATTAGAGGGAATCGATATAGTCTTCTTCCGTGTTTCGTGACTGTGGATGTATTAACGTTAGATGTAACTGTTTTGTTGATTATTCGTTATGTATTCGTCCATTGCGTTTTATTAGATAGACGTAACCGTTCTAATTATTACCTGTTATAGCATAACCACTGAGTATGTTAAGTGGCATTCTTTTCGCAACGTTTTATTTCTTTCGAAACGTTTTTTATTTGCACAATTTTCAGAAATTCCATAAAAGGTACAGGGTGAGTCACGAAAAAGTACAGAGATTATTAGGGGAATATCAAATGACCACTACAAAGTTTTAGTATACAAAAAATCTTATATGCATACAACATTTGTTCAAATTCTTTAATTTTCTTGGTGAACCTAGAATTTCTTAAAAAGCCTACATTTATGGATAATGTAAATCGAAAAAAAAGTGATAAAATAATTAAAGTAAGAGACGACGCGAAAATCTCGTTACTTTTTAATGATTCGTGGCAATTGTTATTAATAAACTTATGTTTTTTTTTCTCATTGTTTTCTGAATTTTTTCTTGTACTGTGCAGTTTTAGTTCTTTTATTTGCATCCAAATTTTTTCTAAACGAAAGAAAAAATTATTATATCCTGCCCTGGAAATTAGACAAAATGACAGTATTAACATAATTGAAGCTGAACTATTTGCAACTAAAAGTAATAAAACCTAGATTTTTTTTAAGTAAATGACAGGGCCTCTTTAACACGTCCAGATCACAAAAATATACAGGGTGTAACAAAAATAAGGTTACAAACTTCCCAAAAGATAGAACACTTAAAATTTTTGCCTAAAGTGCTTCTTTGGTGAGATACAGGGTGTTGAAAAGCTAAAAAAAATTTTTTTCATATATTTTGACGGTAGGAGGGAATAATCCCAAATTTGATATAAATATCTTATCTTTACTTTTCTTACCTTTACTAACTTACCTTATTTACTTACTTTATTACCTTACCTTACTTTACCTTATTTATCTTACCTTATTTACTTACTTACCTTTACTTTACCTTTAATTCAGGACCCCTTTTTTCTTAAATATTTCTACGCCACTGACTTTAAAGAAAATTTAGGTGAATATCTAAATTGCATGTTCCCTTAAGAGCAAAAAGTGTAACTTAACTTTTTTTTCGGGCGAGCTTTCGTTCTCCAGTTATTTGATGTAAGTACAATGAAAAGACCAGTTCTGCTTTAGAACATCTCTAAGAAAAAGGTTATGTTTTATTCATAGAATATAACATTTATGCTATTAACAAAGTATCACATAATAAAATGAAACAGACACGCTAACAGTAACAAATACTATTTTTTTTTAACTAATGTTGAAAATGCTCTCCCCTAGATTCGATACAAGAAATATTTAAGACAAAAGGGGTCGTACATCCCCATATCTCCGCACCTGGACTACACTCTTAATCATTAAAGGTTTCAGGTTATGAGAAGTATGTAGTGTAGTATTCGTACCTAATTTGGGATTATTCCCTCCTACCGTTTCCAAAATATTTGAAATAAAAAACTCAACTTTCAACTTTTCAACACCCTGTGTTGAAAAGGCAAACATTTTATATGAAGTACCCCTACTAATTTTAAGAGTTCTATTTGGTGAAGTTGATAACCTTATTTTTGTTGTACCCTGTAACAGTGCACAACCAAATCAACCAAAATGTCATTAATAAAGACTGTAAATAAAAGGGTACCCAGTATGGAGCCTTGAGGTACTACAGACGTTACCAGTTGCCAAAAAAGACACTGACCATTATGTATCTTAACAACCCTTTTCAGGAGAGTGAAATTATCTAAAAGGCATATTCGAGTAACACTGAAAACAGATAGTTCCAATAAAATGCTGAAATATCGAAAGAAGTAGTCATAGTCATAAAATCTAAAAACCCAGTGTGCAACGCTGTCGATAAATTTTCAGTGGCTGTCAGCTATCAGTTTGCTTACATCAAACATCATTTTTTTCGTCTAGGTACAAGAACGTGACCAGTTTCGTCGTTCTGAAAACACCTACGGCGTTGTAGCTTGATTTTATGTTTGCCGATTTATTAGGCCCGTTACATAATCCGACTTGTTCACATTGTGTCCAATACAAGTCGAACTGGCACGGTTTCACGTCGACTTGATAGGCTTTCTACACATTCGTACTCGATTTGTTGATTTCTTGAGGTAAATTCATAGCCGGTTGGATGGTTTTTTGTACGAGGCTCATTTACTTAAGATTGCTACTGCAAAATAGTGATAAAAAAATATCACAAGATATAATGGTCAAGTCTACAGATATATACAATGTACGTTTCGAAAGTAAACAGGACTTTTTAAAAATAAGAACAGAAAGTTTTTTTGGAAAAACCTATTTATTTTATTTAAAATAGTCCACTTCTGACTCGATACAGCGATTTACAAGGTTTAAAAGTTTGTCGAATGTGTATACTCATCATTGCTAAGACCATTGAGATGATTTTGTACCATAGTATTTCTCAGCCAGGTTTTTATTTTTATTTTTTTTTTAATTTAAAATTCCAGAGCAAAGTTTTTAAAATATGGAAATGTATTACTTTTTAACATAAAATTTTATAGTTTTAAATTCTTTTGGCAACAAATATTTATACTAATTTATTACAATTATTTAAAAAAAATAAATAGTCCAGTCACTGAAGGCGAAAATAAAGTAAAAGCTCCCAATTTTTTCGGATAGCATGGATTTTCCTGAAAATTTGCATACAAGCTCATCTGACCCCCCACTTCAAAAGTTATATTGTCTAGATGTGTGCTTTTTTCTATTTGGGGGTGAAAACTACCCTTGTACGAAAAAAATGCGAAAATCGCAGATTTACGTAATCATGTTCAAATATGTTGTTTCCTTTCATGTTTTTTAATATAATTTATGAAATTTAATTACTTTTCAACCCCTAAAAATCCTTAAAAACTAACCTTCCATGGCCAAAAAAATAGAAAAAAAAAGTTTTTAACAGTTTAAAATATTCTTTTGGTGCATTCACAATGTATTGCATTTCTTTTGTTATTCTTTAGAAAGCTTACGACTCATTACAAAGTTGCAACCCTTAAAAATCATCCCTTATAATAAAATAAAATATTATTGGAAGCTTGAGATGTTTTAATGGTATGCACATGCTCAATTATAAACTTTTTATTGGTTTTCAAATGATCTATGATATATTGCAACTTTTCAGCTACCTAAAAAACCCATATGAAAGACCTACCCCTTATAGAAAAATTTCCTAAAAATACGTATGATGATATAATTAATTTTTTTAAATTTTATTAAATTTATTCTTAATATTTTTTTGTTAGTTATACCAAATAAAAAAAATATATATACATTATAAATGGATACGCGTGTGCTTGTATATTATTAAAATACTTAAGTACTCAAATCAGTTCACAAATGCTCCAAAATACACAAAGATGATGGTAATTTACCCGCACCGAAAATTTTACCGAAAAAATGTGATTAATTTTTTTACCATAACTTTTGTAATTTTAGTTATAAATTTACTGAAAAACCCATTTTGTAGGAAATTTAAAGCACTTTAAGTTCTGTGATTTGCAGTTTTTTTAAGCACTTGGAAAGGCAGCCTTGGATCTTAGTTTTGAGCTTCTAACGGTCATAACACAGTCAAATTTTGTCCTACAAAAATTAAAAAAAGCAAATTGTTCAATAAGAAAGAACCTACAATTTCTTATTAAGTATATATTTTTTTATAACTGTTGGTTTTTGAAAAAAGGTGATTTTTTAAAAAATTGAAAAATTTTATTCAAAAATAAGATTTTTTTTTAAATTTTGGCTTCTAAAATCGTTCAAATTCCCAGAATCTACTGTTAATACATAAATAAAGTAAATTGTAGAAGAAATACGTTTAATTTTTTTTCCGTAAAATCATTAATTCTAATACCGATATTTTTTTCTCAAAAATCAAGATAATAATTTTATTTTGATTGTAACTTCATTACTTTTTATGCTAACAACTTCTACCACCACTCAATTTAAAGGTTTTTTCAAGAACTTTAATAGGTGTTAAAATTGTTTAATAGATTTACGTAAAATTGTTAAGATTTTATAAATCTGTAGAGAATATTGTAAAAAAAATTGAAATAAAAAGAATTACGGGCCGAAAACCCCCTTCACCTAAATGGGACGCATATGATTTGCATGTCGAAAAACGGAGTAGCCCATGTTATTTAACGTAAAAAGTTATGTAAGACCCATACATTTTTTTCTATTTATTTGCGACCGTTTTGTCAATAACAGAAAAAAAAAACAGTATAACTTCCTAAGGGTGCGTTTTAGGGCACATGTTAATAGGAACTTTTTGGCTTATTTTATCGAGTTATAAACGCAACAGAAGTTTGGAACCCTATTTTAGAAACACCCTGTATACATTTTGCAATATTATTGAGCAGTTCTCCAATCCCCTTGAATTTGTTTCCATCCAGTTTGAAGAAGATTGCGTTATATTTAATGCTACATAATTTAACCTTTTGCTTCTGATCAAGTTCGATTACCACACTTTTCAGTAAAAAAAGCCGCTTACACTACATTTATTTTTACTTCAACCACATTTCTAAGAATTAAATATAATTTTAATATCATTTTATTAAATCGTAGAAACTGCGCTAAAGCGGAACCAGCTCGTGAAAGTGAAAAAAGTCGATTACGCTGTAATTACTTACATTTGCTTTTGGGAACTTTGACTACAATAAAGTTGCGACAAAACTGGTTTATTACTCCTATTGCCCAAGTCGAGTCTGTGTGGGTTTCCTTATGTGTACCAAAACTTTTATATTCCAACGGGTATAACGAAATAAAGCGGTAGCAATTGTGACACACTGTATGTAATTGATTAGTCACGTTCTGTAAATTCTCTAGAGAAGTTGAGGCAGAGTTTGTTAATAATTAACGATATAAAAGACTTATTAAATAGTTTTGTATCGTTATTGCGACAATGTGACTGGAAAAGAGATTTAAATTTAATCACTGGCAGATTTCTTTTGTCTACTTTGTTGATGACGATGAGTGCAGGTATTTCTGTAAGTAAATATAAAGATAGTGCTTTCTTCCACAACTTCATTTTTCTTTTTATGGGCAAAACTAGCAAAAATTTACAAAATAAGGATATACACGATGATGCACTAAATACGTTTTCACTAAAAGACTTGATTTTGTTGCATCTACTGTAATTTAATTATCTAAATTTATACATATCTTTCCTTGACGATTATGAAATGTCATAAAATTAGTTTTCTCTTGAATTCCAACTCTTTATTGTAATTTTGCTTCAACAAACAATGCAATTTATTGAAAAAATACAGAGACTGATAATCTGTCGTCGACTAATTGAAACATTTTTCTGAAAATTCTATCAATTGTAGTCAATCAATATTCTTTGATACCAAAAATCTAAATATGCAAAAATATCTAGTCTCGACTGATGATATTGCAGGAAACACCCACTCTTTGGGCTACATACCCTAATTAGCATTGAATTATACCAACGATACTCAGCAAACAGCTAGCAAAGTTAAAAGTTAATATGTTAATAAAAAAACACATAACTGATATTAAATAATGTAGCCTTGTTATTCTCATCACACTTGACAAAGATTAAAACGTAAAAATTACCACGATATTTCTCACCATTTCCACATTTTACTTAGGATTGCTTTTTCCAGTGGCTTCCTTGCAAATGAAATATTATTTTTCAAAAAAAATTGAATACTTGCTTGGATATCTTTAATATGAAGCAGTATTACGAAGCTATCAGGTATCGAAAAGCTTCAGTCGTGTGTAATAAACGATATGAACAGAAAGGGGCCCAGAACTGATCCCTGCTATACACCCATACACCCTATGTGCTTAAAATACTAAAATATCGTTTTCTGACTTTGAGAAAAGAACATACCCCTTAAGTATGTATTTTGGATTCTACAAGCGTAAAGTTTTTGTAGTAATCTATCTTGGTCAATGCAGTCAATTGTCCTGTTGAGATCACAAAAAGTCCAATAACTCGAAAACCATGTCAATTTTTGAATATTATTTTGTTTTTCTTAATAAACACTAATAGACGATTAAAAGGGAATTAAAAAATTTGGAAAAACTAGTTCTCAGGGTAACAAAAGTATAGTTCACTATTTTAAGCGCACTTTATTTTTTATATATACTTTACACTTTTTCGGATGTTTAATAAAATTACCGCTAAGAAAAGACAAATTTACCAAATACCTGCAACTTTTTTCATAATGAAGGACAGAATATCATTGGGACAAAATGAAAGTATATTTATTTATTTTGGATTTTAATAAAATTAGCGATTGTTGCTCAGATGCCAAATTGATGTTCAAAATGTTCCCAATTTCAAGCTAGTAAGTCTAGTACAGAACATCTATTAGCAGATATAATACAACTCTGCCATTTGGCATAAATAATAGTAGTAAGCCGCCCCCTCCCCGCACAAATTTTATGGTTGAAGTATTTTACATCTGTGGAGCCCCAAATTCAACAAATTTGCCTACGATCTCATGACAGAATAACGCTCCACTGCTCTATACAACAATGTGCTTCACTTTGTCCCATAACACGTCCATTCTTGGCGTTAATCGCACCTATCCCGCTCGGGCGGGGCCTCCCAATAAAAAATGTGTTTCCTTGAATGCGATTTTGAAATTCCAGCGCCTTCTCTTTGTTCTCCGCAGATACCAATCGCGTCTAAGTGGTTTTTACTGCTGTTACCATGCGATGTCCGATATCGGTCTTTCAGATGGAGATACTCAGCGGACTGTTCGGATAATTCAATTTAACCGGGCACGACACGTGACAAGAAAGTGTGACCGAGGATACGACACTAATTGTAACAAGCATCTAGCTTATAAAATCAATGGTAACAAGAGTTTGCAGTGTTGCCAATATAAAACAAAACTAGAATCTAGTTGCTTGACAAATTTTCTTTAGTTTAAAATTAAGTTAGGTTGGTATCACTTGACAATTTGACAATAATCGAGTTTCTCATGGTGATAAAATAACGTCACTTTAAATGCGTTTTGATTGTTAACTTCTAAAGACTATGGAATGTTTAGGAAAATATAACGGAACGCAATTAAAATTTTTCTAATTTCTTCCAGATTATAAACCCTCGTATTGTATACAGTGCCTTGCCTTCATAAATGATTTCAAGACACGTAGCCAGTAATTTTGTTCGAAACAGTATTTCTATTTCCTTCGCAGTTTTGGTAAAATTAAAAGTTATTAAAATAATAAGATCAATGTTACATTAAAACATAACATTCTGTTTCTGATTGGTGTAATTTTTCAAGAGACTTTATTCAGCCAATGAACGGTTTGTCATTGTTCGTTGTAAACGAATCACTAATATTAACGACTCTAAGATTTAGGGATTTTTAGTTGACAGTACCAACGGGATGAACAATTCTAGATTCACTCTTGCGTTGCACTTCTTCCTGATGTAAGAAAATATTACCAATTATTAAAATTATCCATACTTTTTCAAAACGAAGTTTTATTAGTTGCGTCTGGACGACTATGGACGAAAAAATAGTTACATGTATCTCGTCTGAAAAGCCACATTCTCGAGCTTTGTATTGCCACAGAATATACAACGTTTGAACATTCCTGTCATTTTCCTGGATACTATTCAAAAACTTTCTACTGAATCGGTCACCTGTACGCATACAAATGTTCCATCGGCAATTTCCATAAAAGTAAAAGTTTCTTCGCTTTACAAAATAGATTTGAGGATTAACATAATAATATAAATTAATCCAAAACAATTACAATACGGAAGAATGTTGTTTGTTGTGTGAAAAGCGAATTTTATGTAAATCGGTCCATAAATACACTAGTTCCTTTTTCATGCATACCTTTGAGCCAAAGGTCAAGGAAATAAATACCCGCTACCTTTTAATTAACAATAGAGATAATAATTATTAAATTAATCCAATTCTATTTATTTTTCCTTAAATTATCACGCTGATAGGTTGGAATGAAACTACTATGTCTTTATACACTTATTTGACATTCTGTTCTTTGAAATAATACATTTGATAACAAATAATTTGTTTAGACTGTACTCCTGTGAGTAACCTTTAAAAAGACTTTGAAGAGCTAAAATAATTTAGGTCCAGCACTGTAGCGGATTCTGGCGACTATAGCAAGGTCGCAGAACTCTACACTAATTAGTGAGTCAAAGTGCAGACCTTAATTTTTTCGTTATAGCAGAGTGTGGGTTGTGGTTAGACGTCGATATTAACCAAGGAAAACGGAACTAAACACGTTCGCTTTCAACAGCCGGGTATCAAAGGAAGAAGTAATTATGGTATGCATTTTTTGTAAAATATTTCCACCAAATCAAGTGATAATCATGGAAAGTACCAATGACGTAGTCATGAGACATTTTAGGAAAATATATATGACTTGTGTAAAGTTTCTTCAACTTAGGGAATATAATGACACTAGAAATCTACTTTTTTTCGTTATAGGGGAATTACATAAGTTTATCCCAATTTAACAAGAATTTACATCGAGATATGGATCTTTTCCTGGGATCCAAAACAATCGAGGATGATTTGATCCAAATTTGTGAAAGCTCTACCGAAAAATCTTAAAACAATGTTGTTCATTTCATCTGTTTGCAGTCATTACATTCTTGCGATTTATTTCAAATTCCTCTCATAATAACTGGATCTGATAAAGGCAAAGTAAAAGTTTTTACCTTGGAAACCACGGCATTCAGATAGACTGAATAATTATTTGACATTTTGCTGCCGCTACACACCTATTAGCTTTATTTAAATCATGCCTAATGCAAATAGTTGGTTATACACTAGTTTTTAATTATTGTACGTTTCTAGACTGCTTGTTACCGTTCTTTTACTACATAGGAGCCTAAGTATGTTCTAGATTGGAAAGAATGGTGAATTTTCTTAATTTGTTTATAGAAAGTTTTATGAGATTTGGTACAAGAGCACGAAAATTAACACTAACAAGTCAAAAACTGTCACAACGAAAAACCCCTTGGAAATATTTTTGAAAAAAGTTGACTAACTCATATAAGTAGTTTTAAATATATAACGCTTTACCTAAATTTTCCAAAAAACAATCCAAGGTGATCCTGTGATTGCTACTATTTGACTGAATCTGAAAACGTAGTTCGCAAATTGTGGTTTCCAATGGGTAAACGCTCTGTATAGGCGAAGTAACGGGTGTAGATTGTGTAACAGCAATCCGCGACTAACTAGTTTTTGCTGCAAACGGAATCAACCACACCTAACTCCTAGTTATGGCTATGCACGTTACAGAACTGCTTACTTACAAACATTTCCTTATTTTTTTCAATTAACAGAACCAGCTGGTTTGCGTCTTTCTCGTACCACATATCAGGAAGGACCTTGCAGAAAAATTTGATACATTTGTCAATATGTTACGTTCATGTTTTTAATACAAGTTTCGACAAGTTACCGTTAGAAAAGTCAAGGTAAGGTTTAATCTCAACCATGAATATATTAAAAAAAAAGTGTTTAACGATGCAGTTTATACACGATTTTTTTCTACGTTGTTTAATATTCATGAAATAAATGAAAATTATCGAATACCACAAGAGCTTTAGCACAAAGTTAAATGCTTGACAGTCTACATAATACACTTTTTTTTCACTTTTAAACCGTTGTATTAAATACTTGATCTGGGATTGTATCAGCTTATAACTAGTAGTATTTCAAAAGATTAACATACACAGCTCATTCTACGTGTAACTACAAACTTGAAAAACAAATTCTAGGATTATTATTTAACTTTTTGAATTGCTAAGTGAAGTGGAAGAGAAATAATTACATATTAGGCCTCCTAGTTTACCAAACATCAGTCTAGGAGATTATAAGTAGATACCAAAGAGTATTGAACGATTTTCAATTGTTTAAAACATGACAATAAAAAAAATACTGCTTTTATTCAACTTATGCTTCAAAGAGATACATGTGGATCAGTATACCAAAGCGCATGAAAACAAACGAAATCAGATATCTAACAATAGAAAGTAGTCCAGCGACAATTTGATTTCATAATTCAATTATACACCCAATTATCGCCTGTATTATCGGCAACTAACATTGCAGGCTCTCGCATCGAATGTCTCACTCTCCGCTAACTTGATAAAAGGAATTCGAAATTTTCTTAACTGGTTAATAGACTTCGTTTCTTACTCGTAACAATTTTTGCAACGCTACACTGATTAGAACAGGATTTTGTGTTATAAATATTACCGTAATATGGTTGTTGTTATTTTTAATAACTAATTGATTATTAATATGTTGAGTGCTACGTATTTTACGCTCTGATTACGAAGCGCAGTTGTACAGGGTGGCCCAAACAAAAATATGGAAATTCCAGTTAGCAGTCAGACATTTAATCGATGACTTCCCTCATTAAAGCAAACTTACAACAGCTCAGTGAAGTAAATAAAAAATAATTCTAAATATGTCCATTAGAGATGCAATGTTAAATACAACCGTATAAAAAATTCCTACGCCAATGATCTTTTGAACTTTTGACAAATTAATTTATATTTCATCAACATCCACACAAATGTAAGATCTTTTGTCAATGTTCCTACAAGTTCAAACGAACTACTAATTTTATTATTATGACTCCTTTGTGGTTTCGAGCATTGTATCGCCTCATCTACTCCCACATGACGGTAGCCGGTTAGAAGGACGTCCTTTTGCTTATATTTATCCACTCGATATTTTCCCACGATACAGCCGGATGCGTTGAATCAATAACAAACATTTTTCTGCAATTCGCAATCACCTCCAACATGGAGAAGGGCTATTAGACCGGGAGATATTAGACTGAAGTTCGACGACGTCTTTCTCGTTTATGCCTCTGAGAGTACTGAAAGGTAACCGAGAGACAAGTACAATAAACTAAATTTAAAAGATGGGCTGCGGGACACCTTCGTGAAAATTCAATTTTCCTTTTCAAAAAAATAATGTGTACAGCGACGTATTTCTCACTTATGCCATGTTCGTAAGTTGAAGAGAAGTATCGATTTTATCACGAAATTTTTTTGGCATAAGTGTCGCAAGAGACCTAAAAATGGAAAACTTTGTAAGAAAATGTGGAAAAACATCTTTATTTGTCTACCAATTTCTCATTAATGCCAATTAGAAATATGACATTATTATATTCGAAAAGCTCATAAAAAACATTGGCATAAGTCCTACTAAGGACTAAAGAAAATAGGGCTTTGGAAAAGCTGCGGAAAATTTTTCGTTTTGGTCAACGTTTTTCTCGTGAATAAATTAAAGCTTATTGCAAAGAAAAAAATGAAAGTATTCATTTTTTTTAAAGGGCATAAGTCCCTGGTGAGGACTATATGCTAAAAATTTTTTGAAAAGTTGTAGGAAAATTCATGAAAATTTTTACGTCTTTCTCGCTTATGCCATTTTGCATGCACGTAGGAAACTACATTATAAAGTCATATAAATGTAGGCATAAGTCCACATTGGATTTTCATGTTGTAAATTAATTTGAATTTTAATACGAGTCAGGTCGACAAAGTAGAAAAATAATAGAAAATTGCCACAATTTTCTCGTTTATGCCGTTTCGTACACGAGTAGAAAATATTACTAAAAGCCATTTTCAAGAGTGGCATGAATGCCACAAGGTACCGTCGTATGTAAAAATTTTTAAAAAGTTTATTTCATCGCCTACGCAATTTTCGAAATACTTATACTTACTTGCATTTAGCGTATTTTTAATTTTTATAAATATAAGTAATTCATGTATTTAATGAAAGTTAATAATAAACTATTTCGGCTTAAGTCCCCACATATTAGAAATGATTTTTAATTATTCTTTGAGTCATGATCAGAAAAAGAAAAATTATATAATATTGCCACAAATTTCTCGTTTGTTCGTAAATGAGTAGAGTATTTTATCACAATAGACCATACGTATTTATGAACAATATATTTAAATTTTAAAAATTAAAAATATTATATAATTTGAATTAACCGCTTCAGTGCAAGGATGATCTACTTGAATTGAGCCGACTAAGGTAGAAGAAGAAGAAGAAGAAGAAGAAATAATTAAGCTAGAATACATAGGGAAGAAACTGATTTATAACTGATTTAATATCATGTATATTGAATTTTGTTTTTTGTTTCTGGTACTTTGTACCTTAATTACTTAATTTGTACTTTTATACATTTTATTTTTATATTAAAAGATTTATTTAAGTAATAGTAATTGAATTGAAAAACCGCTGCCAACTCAATTGTCAGAATGCTTCCTCAAAGACTTTGAATTACTAATTTTTAATTATAACTAACACAAACAATAACACTTAAAATAATACAAATTTTTATTAACTTAAAATTAAAGCATATCAAAAATAAAAAGTTTTTTCGGTTTTATGATTTTTTACATTTTCAAATTTCAAACAGTTTTATCTGCAGCTCTTGATGAAAACGGATCAAAATAAAGGCCTTACTACCAGCTTTATTATAAGTTATTAAGAATTATCGTAATAAAAAATAACATGTCGAAAAATCAAACTAAACCCAATATAAAGCTTTCTCTTTTTCATGAAATTTTTTTTATTTTAAATTTTTTATTCCCTTTTATAGTTAGAAATATTCATTTTTTATATAGATATCTTCTCCGACACTTGCATTATTTATCATACATTTTTTAAATTAATTTAAGTATATCGAAAATTGCGCAGGCGAGGAAATAACCGCAATTTGTAATTTTTGACAACTTTTTAAAAAATTTTACATACGACGGTACCTTGTGGCATTCATGCCACTCTTGAAAGTGGCTTTTAATAATATTTTCTACTCGTGTACAAAACGGCATAAACGAGAAAATTGTGGCAATTTTCTATAATTTTTCTACTTTGTCGACCTGACTCATATTAAAATTCAAATTAATTTACAACATGAAAATCCAATGTGGACTTATGCCTACATTTATATGACTTTATAATGTAGTTTCCTACGTGCATGCAAAATGGCATAAGCGAGAAAGACGTAAAAATTTTCATGAATTTTCCTACAACTTTGAGACTTATGCCTTCATATTGAACCCATAGAGGAGTGATGCCTACTTGACACAGTACATTATTTATAGTAAGTATCATAAATTTTCAACGGCATAAATGAGAAAGTTATAGAATGAAAATAAAAATTTTCCGCAGCTTTTCCAAAGCTCTATTTTCTTTAGTCCTTAGTAGGACTTATGCCAATGTTTTTTATGAGCTTTTCGAATATAATAATGTCATATTTCTAATTGGCATTAATGAGAAATTGGTAGACAAATAAAGATGTTTTTCCACATTTTCTTACAAAGTTTTCCATTTTTAGGTCCCTTGCGACACTTATGCCAAAAAAATTTTGTGATAAAATCGATACTTCTCTTCAACTTACGAACATGGCATAAGTGAGAAATACGTCGCTGTACACATTATTTTTTTGAAAAGGAAAATTGAATTTTCACAAAGGTGTCCCGCAGTCCATCTTTTAAATTTAGTTTATTGCACTTATCTCTCGGTTACCTGTCAGTACTCTCAGAGGCATAAACGAGAAAGACGTCGTCGAACTTCAGTCTAATATCTCCCGGTCTATATCGTAGTTGCGATCTTTACGGCTGCTGTCATCAAAATTACAAGGAAGAATCTCCAGGACACAGAAACTAATGAACAACGGTGACTTTAATGAATTCACTGGTTTTCCCAGAAGATCTATGAAAATCCAATTTCGATACTGGTATATTTTGATAGACGCTAGTAGGAGTTTATGGTTATTGTAGTTGTGCCATTTTACTCAATTTATGAGACAGTGCAGGTCATATTAACGTTATATAATGTCTAGAAAAGATATAAACAATAAATAAATTTATAGTGCTTACATTAATCTCATAAAAACGTCCAAATGACAATTCTTTTGTAAAATTGATGTGGGCGCTATTATTTTACGACTTATCGATTGTCTTTTTTTATTCCTAGGCTTATTTCACATACGATCAACTCCTTAAATATGACATAATTTTTTTTAAATAAATCTGCGTGAAGCGATTGAGACACTATTAAATAACACAGGCCGACAAAATTTCAAAAAAAAAAATTCCAGAGATCAGACACTACGCTTCCGAAGGCATTTGGCGCGCTGAATCCGAATCTGGCCTCAGAATTGATCCATCACCCTAGGTTTCCGAGATATTCTAACCTAAAAGTGCAAAAAACACGTACTTTTGCTATATTCAAGGTTATGTAACTTGGCGAAAAAAATTTTTTTCTCAAAACTGAAAANAAAGGATACAAATCTTCGCGAGGATAATACGATATATTTGCTATATATAATAATTATATTTTACATAGTTTACACACAATACATTTTTGAACGCGTACGCATCTTTACCCGAATTTGACGCGCAATATCTCCGATGTCCGAGGTCTGTAGGTTGGCAGTGTGTACAACTGCACTCGATTATTAGCGTTGTTGCCACATCTACATAGTGTTTATGTGTTCATTAAATATCATTTAAAACTACTTAAATATGATATTTTTATGTTGTTAATTTTCAATATGTATGCTATGTGCATATAGATAATGTTTATCGCAAATAATTTTAATAGAATTTAATTTTCTCAAGTTGGCAGCGGGTTTTAGTCCCATAAGAAAAGCATAGGACCCCCCTGCGATCCTCACTTCCGTCGGACCCCGATATACCTCCTTAATACATTGAATCTTTTTACATTACATTATAAAAGAAAAGTTATCTTGGAACCAAAGAGGGCTAGGTGATTTCTCTTTTTTCAATTACTGTATAAATAAGCTGTATTTAATGCAAAAAGAGCGAATTCCCGAGAGGGCGAAAATCATAGGTTTTTTGCGGTCATTAATTTTCAAGTGTTCAAGTTTTATGATTAATTCTACTGGAGTAAATCTATCTCAGAGATCTTCAAATATATTTAAAAAAAATGTGATATTGTTTATAATTTCAACACCCTGTATCTCGAAAACACAGCAAAGTAGTACGTACATTATTTCAGATGACACCATATCTATAACATATATCGTATCCCAAAAGTTTGGAATAAAATTAATAAAACTTTATTACATATATGTTTGCAAAATGCCGAAATAATTAGTTTTTTGTTATAACCCACGCATAGGTGGCACTTGTGGCGTTCCGGATATTACACTATTTTTTTTTAATAGTAAGATATACGGAGTGAGACCTCGTTCGACAGCCCTTTTAAAAACGAATTCCCTGTTGTTTGATTTTCCTTGATATCTCAAATAGTTTTTGAGAAATTGCGCTTTAAAGTCATCTGATGCTTCAATAAAATATTACGTAATATTTATACACCTGAGTTCAATTGTTATGAATTCTAAACGAAACAAAAATATTTATACTTAGCTCCCAACATTATTTTTATAGCGTTAATAACAATATTTTCACTCAGCAGCGCTATTAGGAAACTGTTACTGTCGTGTATACTTTTAAATATTGGTGTCAGGAGTTTAATTAGGTAATTAATATTAAAAAATATTTCATATTGAAAAGACCAATACAATGTTTTAAAATCAAACCATCACGGTTAAATATTTCAAGCTACTATTTTCAAGAGGTATTTTTTTTTTAATTATAAAGAAAATTTTGTTAAACACATATTAACATAACTTTTAAGCGATTACAGATTTTAGTGTTTGGTTTTTTTTTCAGAAATGACTTCCACCGGCCTAAGGAGCGAAAACTACAGCGACGACAACTTTTCAGACGATGAAAGTGTGCCACTCACTGAAAATATTTACGGGGGAAGGTAAGTATTGTAGCATAAAAATACTGAAGTTAACCTCAAAGCTGCCGAAACGCTTAGAAATTATCTCCCTGCACACTACTCATCTTTAGTTATTTCTTTTACATTTTTGCAAAATTGCATGTAACATAAATAGCGGCTTTGCAATATATTTTCAATTATTCACATCAGCGTAAAGCTTTATAGTCTAGTCGATGTTCCTTTATTTGTGACTATCATTGATAAAATCAAAAACTATTTCATATTTCAAATTAAAGAGATTTCGTCTTCAAAAGAGAGTTTATATAAATTTAATGTCCTAATTTAAGGATGAGAAAATCTTTATAATATAACACTGAGTACCAGATTGTTTGTCAAAATGAAAATTGTTAATAAAATAATTAAATTGTGATAAGGTGTTAAATTTTCAGTTAATGTCACTCAAGTGAAGGATAAAATAATTGGTGTATATTCACCCATTTTTTTCTCGACATTGGAAAGAACTTCTAGTTATAAAACTTTTCCTATTAAGTTTTTTTTTATACATTCAACTGTTTTCGAGATATTAACAGTTGAAAAACGCTCCTCTGAAATTCTCTGACTTGATATTCGAAAAAAAAGATAAATTGGAGAGATGATTATTATATAACTTTCTTCTTCAAAATGAACGAATCCAAAATTATTTTGCAGAATGAAATTTATGCGACAATTTCTAAATTTCTCTGGATTGATCAATTATGGGCAAATTCAATTAAAATTAACAGGGCATAAAGTTTAAACCTTCATTTACAAAATGTTAAAATTTCAGGTCTTAATGTTTACAACAAATTGCTCTGTGACTTAAAAAAATATTGCTAACTCCGGACCTATTGGTCGTAGAAACTTGCGGAGTTATTTTATTTGTTTATTAAGGAAAAAAGTGCCTTCTAATTGGTAACAATTGTAGTAGGTGTCTCATAATTAGCTGCCAACCCTGAACAGGCCGATTCTATGATCAAAACTAAGTAAAAAAGTTCATATGAACATGGGTCCGGAAATGCTTCCTAAGGGCACAGGGACCCATTGAAGAGGGAGGAATGGAAATCATTTTTTTGCAATATCTCTCAATCGCGTTG
Source organism: Anoplophora glabripennis (assembly GCF_000390285.2). Taxonomy (NCBI): domain Eukaryota; kingdom Metazoa; phylum Arthropoda; class Insecta; order Coleoptera; family Cerambycidae; genus Anoplophora; species Anoplophora glabripennis. The sequence goes on along the minus strand of NW_019416609.1, from coordinate 993,931 downwards.
TGATAAATGAATGAAATTTGGTATACACAGCTAAATTTTGATGAGCAATTTGATGGACTAATCCATTTATTTCCACAAGGTCCATTGGGGTGGGTACGGGGGGGCCCTTGGTACTTTGCGTGTGTAACTTTTTCATCTTTGACTTTTTAACAAATTGGACAGCAAATTCCGTTTTCCCGAACTGTTTTACGTTAAAAAGGTACTCTTGTTTCAAATCGTTATCTTTAACGGTTTCTGAGAAAATCGCTCTTGAATTAATCCCACTTTGGTCAATTTCATAGTAATTTAAACAAAAAAAAATAATAATAATTTTCCTTTCCTCTCTTTTCCATTTAAAGGATTAATTTTTATTTAATTTAATTTTTTATTATTATTTTTTTATTAAAATTAGATTAAATTTAAACAAAAAAATTTTTTTTGTTTAAATTACTATGAAATTGACCAAAGTGGGATTAATTCAAGAGCGATTTTCTCAGAAACCGTTAAAGATAACGATTTGAAACAAGAGTACCTTTTTAACGTAAAACAGTTCGGGAAAACGGAATTTGCTGTCCAATTTGTTAAAAAGTCAAAGATGAAAAAGTTACACACGCAAAGTACCAAGGGCCCCCCCGTACCCACCCCAATGGACCTTGTGGAAATAAATGGATTAGTCCATCAAATTGCTCATCAAAATTTAGCTGTGTATACCAAATTTCATTCATTTATCACAACGCGATTGAGAGATATTGCAAAAAAATGATTTCCATTCCTCCCTCTTCAATGGGTCCCTGTGCCCTTAGGAAGCATTTCCGGACCCATGTTCATATGAACTTTTTTACTTAGTTTTGATCATAGAATCGGCCTGTTCAGGGATGGCAGCTAATTATGAGACACCCTGTATACAACTAAATTTGAAAAAAATATATTTTTTTTTAACTAGAGGATACTTGGTGTCCCTTCGAAGAAAATGAGCCCAAAAAGAATGTATTAGTCATAACCCTGCCCCCGGAATAGTCATTTGAAAATAGGCCTTTTTGCAAACATGGGATAAGTAAATGGAATTTTGCAAAAACTATTTGACCGATCGAGCCCATACTTTGCATGTCTCTTAATCATATAAAAACTCATATTTTGGGAAAATTTGGTAAAATTTTATTAATCATTTAAAAAGTTATTAACAATTAAAGAAAAAGCACTTTTTCCGTTTAATTTTGCAATAACTTTTTTGTTTATAAAGCAATTTTAACTTATAAAGTCTCATTTTAAATATGAGTTTCTCTAGATTAATAGTTTTTTTTTACAATAACGCGTAGAACGAAAAATGACGAATTTTTTACCCATTTGTTGATAAAAAACAATGACGCTATACTTTTTTCATGACCCATTTGAAGAGACGCATTTTGTATTATTATTTCCAAAACTTTCCAACAATAAAATCACGCCCAGTAATTTTCACTAGTTCTCCATGATTTTTCACCTTTATTTCTTGGTCTAAAACTAAGGTGAGTAAAGCTAAATATTTTAAACACCTCTAGATTTATGAACAATAACGATACATTATCGGAGACTAAGACTAGACTGTTCAACTTGGGTATTGTTATTTTTTACTCTATTTTAAAAGCAAAATGTCCCTCGATACCAGAAACAAAGTTGTAGAAAACTCTCTTTTGTGGGAACAGCCACGTTAATAATGAAATATCGAAAACATAACTATTTTTACCTCACTATAACATCAAGATTGCCAATTGATATTCCGCTGTTTTGTTGCTCTTTTACTTTATATCGCGTTACCCCGTCGATTTTGTCTTGTACACCGAAGTTTCTCTCATTAATTCACAGCTTACCAAGATTTATTACTCGCCTGCTCAATAAATCGCAGTACAATAAAACTGCATTTTGAATAACAATGTGGACGGAGTTACTGAAATATGTAGTCACAGATGAGGCAGTGCTTTGTGGTTTTCTATAAACTGGTTATGTAAAAATTTACAGTTTTGTACCAAGGTACGCGCACGTGTTTATATTATGCAATCGACTCTTCAGGAAAATAAAAATATTCACCACCAAAATCCCGATTAGAATAACAAAAATCAATCTGTCAAAATAGCTTTGTTTAGCAAAATGTAATTTCCTTAAAGGCCGATTTCAGGTCAACACATCTAGAAAGTTAGTGTACTCTTATTTACTTTAAAATCGGAATCAACAACCTGTGCAGAAGTTATACCAAGCACAACCGGTTTTCTTAAATACCTGCTTGATTATAAAAACGTAATCTCGTAAAACTATTTATAAATAAAGGCTAATTAGGATCTAATGATGACTATATTTGGATGTGACACGAATGGGAGGACGATTTTGAAATGATTTACTTCAAGGTATATGTATAATTTCGTAGGAAAATAAATGAAAAACACATTTTTATATTTTATCTTCGTTAAAACATTTCAACAATACCATGTAAAGATGTATTTTTAAAAATCCCACTTCTGATCTTCTGCTTCTTGCCTATCAAAGGTTCGTTCGTCTTCAGAGGGTCCTAAAACATATCAATTGCAAAGTCTCATCAAAAGAACAGACCACAGACCACCATTTTTGTATTTTTGTGTTTCCAATAGACGACATACGTGATGGTGGTGTACTTTCGTTACAATCGTTAAAAGTTTTATGACCGCAATGAATATTTAGGTTTATCTTTGACTAAAATCGAACTCTTAGTATTTCTGAATCCTGAAATAGTCTAAATCTGTATTACTCATCATGTGGTTTTACGGAACCCAGACAGGTAGCATTTTCGAGGGTGATGTCAGCTTTGAATACGTGTGGAGAATATCACAAAAAAGATTCTAAAAATTACCATTTTAGCACGACGCGATTCGAACAACGGGTCTGATATATCCTGTGACCCTGTCGATGAACTGTAGCGACCTTCGTAAAAATTCTGCTATGTTCCTTTGTCTACATATACACATATTTTTTCATACAGAATATTTGTCTTCGAAAATAACATTAGAAATAATTTTGAATTATAACAGCCAAAAAAAAACACTAGAACCACATTATTCAATTGATACAAAATCAGGAAAACCAGATGGTCATATTCTGATCTAATCTCCATTTAATATCATGACAAATAGTCCTAGTTCTTCTTTCTGAATTATCAAAGGTCAAAATCCTGTCTGCTTTGAGCGTGAGGTGCAAAATCATGGAATTAAGTAAGACCACGAATAACCAGAATTGTCTTAACGATAACATCTGCGAGATCGAGACCTTATTCGGTGACATTCAAATGAACTGCTTCTGGTCTTGCCACATTCCTTGCGCAAAGCGGACCAATATATCATCTTTTAAGTTTCCAAAGCCGCCGTTGTGTATTTTAAGTGGTGATTACCAGGGAAACAAATGATTTGTTTTTAGCAAAATACTCATTACAAATGCAAAATTCGGAATATTCGATTGAACAAGTGCAATTTTTCTAAGTAGATTCTAAATGAAAGACAGGCCATGCGAAGATCCAATTCTTTATCCATATGGTCGTCGCAACAACTGTTAGGTTTTTTTGTGTTGATCTTTTATAGATAAAAAAAAACAAAAAAACTTTAATATTGTCCTACTTCGATCCAGTTTAATTTTTGTTGCCGATTGCAAAGTTGAAAAGAGGACAAACTTTTTTATTTTTCTTTTTCTGGAAAAGTTATTCTTACAAAAAAAATAGTTCTGTTTAAATGAAAAAACGTAATTTTAAATTAGTCAACTGTACAGGATGTTTCCAGATTGTCAGGACCAGTGTTTGAATTTGTAATTTTGAGAAATAATCCTGTTTGATTAAAAAAGATATTGAAACATTTTTATTTCTGAAAAATTAAGTAGGACTTATTGGGGGCATAAAACATACATACCTATTTTAAAGCACTATTTTCGTAGACCGAAAAATTTAATTGTAAAAAGTTGTTCAAATTGAAAATTTAGTTCTATGTTCCAAAGGAAGCAATTGTCCATTTCAATTTTGTCAATTTCTGCATCTCATGTAGGTTTTTTGAGTAAGAGATCAGAAAAAAATATTAAAAAAGTTATTTATGTCCCAAATTTAGTGGTAATCGGTTCTGATTTTACTATTCAATGATTTATAATATTAGAAAATATCAAAGTAGGCCGATTATCTTCGAATTTACAGAAAATTTTAATTATGCCCTTAACAAATCCTATTTTTTTCATAAATAAATATATTGTAATGGAATGAGTTGGGGCAAAGATTTTAAAAAATCAAAGAGAAAGGCAAATTTGGTGAAATAAAATTGGTAAAATTGATTTTAAAGAAATAAATTATAAGTTGAGTAAGTGTGACCGATAGGAATACAGTAGATGGTTGAAATTGAGAAAGAATAGATAAAATAAAGAAAAATTGGTATATTAAAATTTCAAACAAAATTTAAGGAAATATAATGTAATAAAGTATATTCGAAATTGAAAATCTGATTGCTAATAAAAATTTTGATTACTAGAATTAGAAAGTGATTTAAAAAAAATTGTGGGACATGGAAAGAAAAAGAGTGAGGTAACTAAGAAAAAAAAATAAATTGGAAGAGCTGACAGCAAAAGTTTTGAAAATAAAATTTTTAATTTAAAAGGAAGATAATTTGATTGCCAGAAAGAAATAAATGTATCCAATAAAGAACAACCATTTATAAGAAGGAGTAGAAAAAAACTGTCTCAAGAACTAAGTTAATTGAAGATTACGGACAATAGAAACTTAAGTCCAATAACAAAACAGAGTTAACTGTTATAGAGTATCGAGTCAACACAGATCTAATCCAAGTCACCGACAGGAAATAGTAATATAGAAATATGCGCAAGGAGACAAACAACAAGGAGTTATATGACAGATGACAAGTTAGGAACAGATAGTAAAATAAATTAATCACATAATTTTTATTTTAATTTGAAATATATTGGATCAGAGTAATTAAATGAATTAGAAACTATTTTTACGAGAAATAGAATAACTGCGGTCAGTTAAAATTCAAATATATTTTGTATGTTTTTTCCTTCTCAAGATTACGTATCTAAATTTATTTATCAGTACCAATATTTTAAAGTCAAAAAACTAATCTTTTCAGAACCTTACCCTGAGGTAAGACTACTCATATTAGATAAAAATTTCTTAAATTAATTTTTTTTTTCTCAAACAACTCCGTTATTATCAATTTTTGGACTAAGGCAAGTTTAGTTAAATCGACTTATTTTGAGCCGCAAAACAAGCAGGATTTTTTAACAACTCCAACCGCAGACAATATTGTACAAGCTAGCGGACTGACAAGCATAAAAATAGGACTGTAAGAGAATGAGCACCGGTGCTAGTCTGGTAAAGCTGGTACTGCGCAACTAAAACTCACGGACATGACAAATTTGGGCAAGCCGTACATCACACCCGAACATATCCCTATCGATTAAAAAAAATCATTTTTATCCCTTTCCAATCCAATTTTCACCTTCCTCAGACGACGGTGGAAGTATTTGGAAGTAAAGAGATGGTCTATATTGTTCTAGCAGTATGTTTATATTTTAATATTAATTTGACAGTAAATAAGCCACTATTTCCCCATTTCAATCCAGTTTTCAGTGTTTTCACCCCCTGAGACGCCAGTGGCAAAATTTTTAACAGCAATGCGATATTATTTACTGTACTAGCTGTCATACTAAAATTTCGTTAACGCCTCTCTCTCTCTCTCTCTCTCTCGACCGTTGTACGGCTTGTAAATACGTCATTCAAACATTTTTTTATATAAAACTTCACAGTATAATTTCGCTGTATCATAGCAGCGACAAAGCCCGCGTCTGACCTTCGATTCCCCGTCATATTAATTTGTCAACCACTCCTAAGACACCCCAGACCTTGAGGTAACACGCCTGCAAATAACCCTGATGGATCCGATGGCCAGTTCCACGTACAACAGCCCATGCCCATACGATGGCGATCCATTAAATTTCTCGATATGCGAAACAGGCGACCGGTTACGCAGGGGCCAACAAACGACCTTCTCGACGGGGCGACCCGCCTTTGGGTGACTGGAGCAGCCTTTGTTCCGTCTTTAAAAAAAATGACGAGGCCCTGACGTCATTAAGTCTAATAAGTGGAGTTCGCGGGTTATTGTTCCGTTTTCGACAAGTACTGTTGTAGGTGTTTATTTCCTAGTCGAAACGGTAAAAATTAGACGGCTATGGATGTGCCATATGGTGGACTGCGCGGTTCTGTTCTAAGCCTCAGCGAAATCTAGTAGTAATATTGTAATAAGCATTAGACATAAAGGATAAGAAAGTAAGTCTGGTTTTAATTTTTCGATATTTTCAATGGCTAAAGAGATATGGTAGTCCTTAGGTTTAAAAAACAAATAGGAAACAAAAAATATACATATTATTATCATAACTTCTTATTAAAATTTAAAAAATAGACCTATACCCCCAAAGTAACTATCGCTAAGTTTTACAACAAAAAATATATTTTCATCTCTCAACTTCGAGGGCTACAACATGGTGAGCCCGAATAAAAAAAACGATATACACTTGTGCTGTTACTTTTGCATTTGCTGCATCTTGAAAAAGAAGCGTTGTTCGTCCGAATCAAAATTTGAAGTTAGGCCAATGCACAATCAAAAATCGCAGCTGTCCAACTCGCGAGAGAATTTTTGCGCCGCTCCCCCGTATGCCTCCACGTTATCCCTGGACAAGGGCCGCTAGCCAAGGTCAGGTTGATCCACGCCCGCCACGGTAAGGTCAGTGCACACCAGCCGGATTTAGCCGGCCGGCGCTCCGACAAAGCGGCCTACGCCCACGAACGCAGCGCATAAATCCTAATGGGCCGTAGCCTTTTTTACTTTGTCATACAAGGCAAGCACTCTGGTACTTTGTATTGTCGGGAGCGTAGCCATAAATTCGCGTCAGTTCTGAATTGTGGCTCTACTCGACGAAAGGAGACGTCGCTGTACTTGCAATCGACTGTAAAACTAAAAGTGTCGGAGTATTAACAAATGGCAGAACGACAAATAGTTCAATACGATTTTTTAATGGCTCTTTCCAAAAATTTTCTCGAATTTTTTTGCAGCTATAATCTATATCACTTCTTTTGTTCCATATCTACTTCATGGGTTGTTATTTTACTAACCTTCTTCATCTCTTGCACTTGTTTTCTTCGTCATTTAAACAAGAAGCCTAACAGGATTAAAAATCCCAAGAACAATAGACGACTATATTGTGTCACAAGGGCAGAAAATGAGCATTAGTAGTTCGCGGATATAGCTGATAGCTAGGGGTTCTTATTGGTTTTTTTAACCAAAAATTCAAACAAGGGAAAATTTTACCAAAATTATTTATTTTCTTAATTTTTTTTGGGCCGTTCTTTTTGGTTTTTTTTGGGAAAAAATACTATTAGAAGTTTCTCTGCGGAATATTGTTCCGAAACGTGTTATAAACAAAATATCAAAAAATCAACTCGAGACTAGTTGGGAAACTTTGTTAAAACAATGGTCAAAATTATGAAAAAGTAGTTTTTCGACTGGCGTAAAAAAACTGTTATTCATAGAGAAAAAAAGGTTTATACAAAAAAGGTAGGTATTAAATAAATCTGTAAAATAAGACAAGTCCGATTAAATTCCGATAATTTGTTTATGCGCAAGAGCTCAAAAATGGTCGAAATTGTCCGCTTTTTTCAATTGCTAATAATTAATGCAATTTTCATCGCAGACACTTGTAATTCAGGATTTTTGAAGCTTTTTGCACCCTTAATAAGTGGTAAAAATTTCAGCCCAAAAACTTCATTAGCTTGGCGTTGGCGGAATTTGTTATCTAAGAAGATGCTATTTTCAATTCATTTTTCCCAAGCTCACAGGCGTTGTAGGGTTTCGATCATTAGTTGTTTTTGTACCTAAATAGTTGTATTGACATATGCATTTACTGATAATTTAATTTTTCAAATTTAATTTGTTTAAAAATGACTGAAAAAATGTTAATATTTATTACATCGTTAAGCGCGCATGCTAAGCCTCGCCTTCCCCACTCGTTCGCTAGACCAAGTAATAGAACGCATCGCCGCTATCTTCTTTTTCGAAATTAAATAGTTGAATTCACCTTAATGTTAATGTAGGACATGAAAATATAGCTCTTAATGTATACTCTCTCCAAATTTCGGCTCTTAATATTAATAATTAAGGTCACTGCGATTAAATAAATAAAAAAAATTATCTCAGCTTCTAATCAACTTACAACAACGATTTTTTTTTAAATTCGAAGAAAACTAAAGTATAGAGGTTACTATTTTATTTTATAATTATTACCTATCTTAACAATTTAATAAATATTAACATATTTTCAGTCATTTTTAAACAAATTAAATTTGAAAAACTAAATTCTCAGTAAATGCATAGGTCAATACAACTATTTAGGTACAAAAACAACTAATGATCGAAACTCTACGACGCCTGTGAGCTTCGGAAAAATGAATTGAAAACAACATCTTCTTAGATAACAAATTCCTCCAACGCCAAACCAATGAAGATTTCGGACTGAAATTTTTACCACTTATTAAGGGTGTAAAAAGCCTCAAAAATCCTGAATTACAAGTGTCTGCGATGAAAATTGCATTAATTGTTAGCTATTGAAAAAAACGGCAATTTTCGACCATTTTTGAGCTCTCGTGCATAAACAAATTATCGGAATTTAATCGGACTTTTCTCATTTTATAGGCTTATTTAATACCTAACTTTTTTTCGCTATAAATAATAGTTTTTTTACGTGAGTCAAAAAACCACTTTTCCATAACTTCGACCACTGTTAAAACAAAGTTTCCCAACTAGCCTCGAGTTGATTTTTTGATATTTTATTTATAACAGACTTCCGAACAATATTCCGCAGAGAAACTTCTAATAGTATTTTTTTCCCGAAACAGGCTTTTTCATGTCTATAATGACTGGGCTAAACTTCCAGAGTTAGCAGGGTTGTGGAACTACTGCGGAAGCAATGTTCTGCGGATGTATTAGGTTCAGGCAGTTTAAAAAAAATGGCTATTTTGCTAAATACATTTTTTCCAATCGATTGCACTGTGTATTTATTGACATTTAATGAAAAATGATATAAAACGTCAAAGTACGCAAATGACAAGCAAAGGTGTCGAGATTGTGAAAAACTACAAAATCGTGTTATAAGTTTAGGGGTCATATTTTTAGGGTCATTCATTTTCACATATGTTAGGCGATAAATTTGGTTCCAATTTTTGTTGTCTGCAAAGAACCTGTCTTCTTTGGTCTAATTCTTCACATTCACACAGGGTATAGTAGGCTGTTTCTGTTGTTTTATCACAGAGCTCATTTTTTATCTGATCCTGATCCTGATTCTTGCCCGAGGACAAGAATTCTACATCTTCTTTCTTGATTGTTGTTTAACGAACATTTTATTCTCTTTCTAGTTTTACATTTAATTTTCGTTTATAATCAACACCACTAACTTTGTTTAAATCTTTCGTTTGACAACTCGATTTTATTACCTCTATTTTCTCTTGTTTCGTACCTACCCTTTGGTTCTTGGAACACATTTTTGACTCGAATGTCGCGTCATCAAATTCTTTTACATTTTATCCACAAAACTGACCACATTCCAATGTCACATCACCATACAAGACGCCGAAAAAATATCGCAACGCTGACCTACAACGCCAACTCTGACGTTACGTGTTTAAATCGCAATCCAACGAGTTACGCAATTACGGAAACACAACATATCTAGCAGTAATAACTACCCATTAGCACCAATTGCCCCAGAACACGCAAAACCGAACAGAACGTGCCAAAAACGATCGTTCACGCTTTCCCGATGAAATTCCTGAAAATCTCGAGGCAGGCCTTGACAAAACAAAGTACACCTTAGAAGAGTAATTGTGGAAACAAAAGAACGCGGTACAGGGGCGTACAGGGTGGATTAAAATGAACCTGATGGTATAAGAAAGAACATACACTTAATCTGTTCCACCCTGTCTTCTGACTGCAATTATTCGAACAATGAAACAAACCCGCCCATTACTGAATAAAATCTGTTTATAATTACTATAATAACGTCCGCATCAACAATCTATTCGGTCAGTTTTTGTCCTTTGCAGTCTCCCACACTTGTATTGTCTTCGTTGTGAATGTTTTTCTTTCTGTCGAAATTTACGACTCTGATCTAGCCATCCTGCCATGCGTAACGGTTGATTTGTTTCTTTCGCGAGTTGATGAACTCTGAAAAACAAACGATGAACTGGTAGGATTCCATAGCCGACTGTTTGTTTTCGAGGTGGGCTCGCCGAAAGATGTTATTGATGGGTTCGTGTAATGCATCTATTAGTTACGGAATGGGCTCTCCTCGAATCGGAGTCAATGGCTTATTTTTCATAACGCTATTTAATAAACGATTAAGGAACTCGAACGAACAACGGAATTATGGGTATGACTCGTGAGTTGCATGTATAATTTCGAGCTTGTAGTAATAATTGTAAGCTTTCTTTGTCAGAAAGAAATATGTCAGGAAGTATTTGTTTTGAAGCGAGTCTAAATGTTTATTGTTGCTATTTAAAGGACCAGTTGAATCATCAGGTGTTATTCCAGTTTATATAAATAAGTTTCGATACAAATTTACAGTAAATCTGAATTCTTTGCACACCCCAAGGTCTCGTTCTTAGGCCACTTTCCGTTTTAATTCATATTTATCTAATTGACACTAGACTACTTCACTTTTAATCAAGAAATATTATAATTGTAGAATTTTTATTAAAAATAAAACCAGTTTCCGAGTACATATGGATAATTTAACTAAGAGTAAAGCATTTGTCCTTCACTAATGGAAGTATCGCTCTCTTCGTACTTTATGGCCTACCTCGTTATTGTAAGATTGACAATTAATTTTTTTTAGACTGTTTTAATAGCGGGAATGGGCATTTGCTAGGTGTTAAAGAAAATAATGATGATTGTTATGCTAGACAGCTCAGTCCATTGAATTTAATTATCTTTGTTACAACAGTCTTTACTGTAGGCTGTATGATTTACAGTGAAAGTGAAAAATAAACAAGGCCATGTCATTATTATTTACTATAAAATATGGGCCCAATTTTTTACAAAACGTTTAATCGTATAGTATGATGCTAACTAGTTACTGAGACACTTCCAGAAAGAAGAAATTCAGAATGAAGACCATGTCAATCTTTATATTTAAATGCAGTTCCAATGGTACTCCATCAGGAACACCAGGCTTGACCCCTATTAATTTTTCTTTTCAACAAGTGAAACAAACGGTTATTCTCAGCCTACTTTATAACGTATCAAATTTTACTATACTAGAACAGTTAAATGTTTAATTTTACAGCCAACCACGATTAATTAATGCTGTAAGTCGTTCAAAAGTGAATGGCTATGTTACTTAAGTCAGTATTGTGCGACATTCCATTCTTGAACGGTACTAATATAGCTCTACGAATTTCACAACCGACTTCATTTTAGATTACACATTGAATAACTTCTATAGACAGCATTTCTGCAGAATATGTACACATTCACCGCAAACGCAACAGTCCTACTGGGTTACGACGAACAAGACAAACAATTGCTCAAAATCGGAAGCAAAACCAATATTTGTTGGAAAAATATTAATATTTGTAGTCGCTAGTATCAGGGCGCCTCAAAGTTCTATATTAGACCCTTTTATATTTCCGTTTTCATTAACGATTTCTGTTTCACCCGGTTTATTTCAATTTGTGTCAAAATTTAAAATATCGAATGTTTACACCTTCTTTGTTCGAAATTTAATCTAAACGAGCTTCGAATATGTTAAACCAAAACAAACCGCATCAATACCAAACTTAATAGTCCGAAAATTATCGAGCCCATCCTGATGAAACCATTACCATCCTATTATCTCCTTAACAGGGGTATCGGTATTTTAATACCTCCCAAACGAAATTCGGCGTCAAAATAACTCCACAATCGAACCTTAATTTATAAACGATTAAATAGTGAGCGATCCGACAGTGCAGCACAACAAAAGCTCGAGATAACTGACCAGAATTCGGGAATGTCTCATTAAGAGCGAAATGCCAAGGATAACTATATCCGTGGCGCTACGCGGATACAAGAACGTACGGTCTTAAGAGGGTTCGGCTCCGGCCTGCCCTTCTGAGTCATGCAGAGCCAGTCGATTGTCTCTTGTTAACGAAATGTCACCGCTGCCTTGTTTTTAGTTAACCGTTCTGTTAAGAGCTGGGCTGGACTAATTTTTTCAACTCCCACGACGTGTTTAATGACATGCAAATAGAACAATTTGAAATTCAATACATAATTCTAAAACAGTATTTGGTCTAGAAATTACTTATAAACAAGTACCGTTGTTTCGATTAGTTTTTGCCTCCAAAATTTTGAGCGACAAGTTTGCAAAGTGGTAAAAAAGACACTTCCTTTATTTAACGCCTTTAACGTCTTTTTTAAGAACATTAGAAACATTATAAGATTCTTTTCAAATACGCCAAGGCCAGAATCTCTTAAGATTATACAATTCTATCCTAAGTACAGCTAGACTGCGCTATTTCTGTTCACCGCACCAGCACTTTGCGCGAAAGTTTCCGTTCACTGATTTTTTTTACTGTAAAACTGGATCTACGAACGGCCTTGCGTTCATAATCCTGTAATCAAGTTTTTACACCCGCCCGGTTTTAAGAAGGTTGTAAATATCACAATAAAGGAACATGATATATTCTCACTCTAATTTATCATAACAAGTCCCGCATAATTCGTTCCAGAATTCGTTCAGAATCATAATTTAAGTCAATTACCAAATATTTGTCGTATCTTCTCAAATATAGGTAACTTTGACAAATATTTGGCAAGTGAACACATGCTTTTGAATTTAACGACATGCACCATTCACGCGATATGGCATATGTACGAACGCGAACTTACAATATCAAACTAAATTTATTTTTCGTTTCAGTACAAGAACCGTCCAAGAAACAAAAGGATGGGACGTCTTCAGGGATCCTCCCATCAAGGAGGAATCTGGTTCTATGGCGAACCAAAAGTGTCTGGAGATCACCGTGAAAATCCTAAAGGTGGTAGCCTATCTAGTAACCTTCATAATAGTCCTAGCGAGCGGGGTGATATCGAAAGGAACCCTCTTGTTCATGACCTCACAAATCAGGCCCGACAGGGTCATCCAATACTGTAATAAGGAATTAGGTAGAGATAAGCAATTCGTAGTTAAATTACCAACGCCCGAAAGGGTGGCGTGGATGTGGTGCATCTTCATCGCGTTCTCAGTACCACAACTGGGGGCCTTGTTCAGATCGACGAGGATGTGCTTCTTCAAATCGTCGAAGAAACCGCCGTTTTCGCATTTCCTTACCATATTCCTGACGGAAACGGGTCACACGATAGGCTTGGCCCTTCTAATGTTTCACATCCTGCCTGATATAGACGTAGTCAAGGGGGCTATGCTTACCAACTGTCTTTGTTTTGTACCTGGAGTGTTAGGTATGAGGCGAAACTAGACCGCTTGTGGAACGCTTACTACAAAAATGTTTTTGCAGGTTTACTTTCGAGAAACAACAAAGAATCGCAACGATTCATCAAGGTGATCATCGATCTCGTAGCCATATCAGCCCAAGCAACTGGTTTTATAGTTTGGCCGATCATAGAAGGGAGAGCAGATCTGTGGATCATACCCATAGCCATTTTTCTAGTCTCGCTGGGTTGGTGGGAAAATTACATCTCCAAACACTCGCCTTTACCTTTTATCAAGAAATTAGGGAAGATCAAAGAAACCTTTGACCAAACTAGGTACTTCACATACATGTTCATATCCACATGGAAGATCCTGTGCTTCTTGTTGACCATGCTGTTCATAATCCTGGCCAGGGAAGGAGAACTAGGATTTGTTTTCACAGAGTTCTCAGAAGGTTTCAATGCTCATCCCATCACTATACTTGAGGTAAATTGAGAAATTTTGTAGACTCCAAAAATAACCGTTTTATTTCAGATCAAACCAGTTCTTGGCGGAACATCCCTTCCAGACATTTCCGAGATTATCCCAACTGGCGACGACACCGTGGTACCGTCCAGTGACATAACCCCGATTTACGTCTTATTGATCAACATTGCCGGTTCATATTTCGCTTACATCTTCGGAAAATTCGCGTGTAAAATCATGATTCAGGGATTCTCCTATGCCTTTCCAGTAAATCTAACAATTCCAGTCACAATATCCATGCTTATAGCAGCATGCGGTTTGAGAAATGGAGACCCTTGCTTCTTCCATGATACTATCCCGGATTACCTCTTCTTTGAAACACCCGCGGCTGTGTTCCTGAACGACTTTATTTCACACCAGCACGCCTGGATTTGGTTGTTATGGTTGCTGAGTCAAACCTGGATCACTATCCACATATGGACACCAAAATGCGAGCGTCTGGCGCGAACGGAGAAGTTGCAAGTCACGCCCATGTACGAAGGTAATTGTTATGGTGCACATTAATCTAAATGTTATAGTAATAGAATGTATTTGTACTTAGGTCTGCTAATTGACCAAAGTATGGGGATGAACAGACGAAGAGATGACGAAGCGGATGTGAAACCAGAAGACTTGGATGAAATCCAGAAAGAAAAGGCTGATGAATATTATGAAACCATCTCCAATCATACCGATGGATCTTCTCCGAAAACAGTTAAAAATTCAGACCACATAACAAGAATCTACAGCTGTGCCACTATGTGGCACGAAAACAAAGAAGAAATGATAGAGTTCTTGAAATCTATTCTCAGACTTGATGAAGATCAATCGGCCAGAAGGGTAGCTCAGAAATATTTGAGAGTTGTAGATCCAGATTACTACGAATTCGAAAGTAAGTAACGACATATTTACTGTAGCATCCCTTAACACTTACTACTATTCCAGCTCATATTTTCTTCGATGATGCCTTTGAAATATCGGACCACAATGACGATGACACTCAAGTGAATCGATTCGTCAAGCTTCTTGTAGCGACCATCGACGAAGCCGCTTCCGACGTCCATCAAACACACATCCGAGTTCGTCCACCGAAGAAAATACCAACTCCTTACGGGGGGCGACTCATTTGGTCTCTACCTGGTAAAACCAAGATGATCGCGCATCTTAAAGATAAAATGAAGATCAGGCACAGAAAGCGATGGTCCCAAGTCATGTACATGTACTACCTGTTGGGTCACAGGCTCATGGAACTGCCAATATCTGTTGATAGAAAAGCTACCATCGCCGAGAATACCTATTTATTGACTTTGGATGGAGACATCGATTTCCAGCCTTCAGCTGTGCTACTGCTTATCGATTTGATGAAAAAGAACAAAAATCTAGGTAACAATGGTTTATATATACGTCAACATTACCAATATTAATGTTCCTTTTGTTTGATTAGGAGCTGCTTGTGGACGTATCCATCCAGTTGGATCTGGCCCTATGGTGTGGTACCAACTCTTCGAGTACGCTATTGGGCATTGGCTGCAAAAAGCTACAGAGCACGTCATCGGTTGTGTACTTTGTAGTCCAGGGTGCTTCTCTCTCTTTAGAGGAAAGGCTCTTATGGATGATAATGTCATGAAAAAGTATACCACATGGTAAAGTTTTATAGCCATAGGTCATGTTTCATGTTAATAAGACCCAATCTTCTTTCAGTTCTGCCGAAGCGAGACACTACGTGCAATACGATCAGGGAGAAGATCGTTGGTTATGTACGCTTCTCCTACAAAGAGGTTACCGTGTCGAATACTCAGCCGCTTCCGATGCCTACACCCACGCCCCCGAAGGTTTCAACGAGTTCTTCAACCAACGTCGTCGATGGGTACCATCCACCATCGCTAACATTATGGATCTGCTCATGGACTCCAGACGAACTATCGATATTAACGACAACATATCTATGCCTTACATCGGCTACCAAATCCTTCTTATGGGTGGTACCATCCTTGGACCTGGTACTATATTTCTTATGTTGGTGGGTGCCTTCGTGGCGGCTTTCCAGATCGACAATTGGACCAGTTTCTACTACAACATCTACCCCATTCTCTTCTTCATGCTTGTCTGCTTCACTTGTAAATCTAACATACAGGTACTACTCCAATAAAAAATTATAACTTGTAACTAACACACACTTCTATTTTCAGCTGTTAGCCGCACAAATATTATCCACTGGTTACGCGCTTATTATGATGGCCGTAATTGTTGGTACGGCGTTGCAGTTGCGCGAGGACGGCGTGGGATCACCGTCAGCCATTTTCTTGATAGCCATGACGGGTTCCTTCTTCATAGCAGCCTGTTTGCATCCCCAAGAGTTTTGGTGTATCGTTCCTGGTATCATCTACTTGTTGTCCATACCTTCTATGTACCTTTTGTTGATTCTCTACTCCATCATCAACCTTAACAACGTTTCTTGGGGAACTCGAGAAGTTGCAGTCAAAAAGACCAAAAAGGTAAGACATGTTCGTTTGTACGTTTAGTTTTCTAAACCATATGGTCATTTTAGGAACTTGAAGAAGACAAGAAAGCAGCTGAGTTAGCGCAAAAGCAAAAGAAACAAAAATCCCTGCTAGGATTCTTACAAGCTGGAGGTACCAATGACGATGACGAGGGAAGTATTGAAATCTCCCTTGCTGGATTGTTTAGATGTATGCTTTGTACACATCAAAAATCTGGGGATGAAAAAGCGCAACTTATGCACATAGCTGATTCTTTGGACAGCCTTTCCAAACGTTTAGACCACATTGAAAAGTAATTTTTGATCACCAAATATGACCTCATGGAATAACAATTATTTTTTTCTTATTCAGAGTCATCGATCCAGTAGGACACACTTCTAGAAGAAGGAGCATGTCTGCTTCTTCCCGTCAAGGCGATCCTCATTTGAAGCCCGTCACCGAAGAAGAGGAAGAAGGAGAATCTTCGGTCGAGTCGGACTCTGAGACTGCTTCTACTCTTCCCAAAAACAAGAGGGACGACCTGATCAATCCGTACTGGATTGAAGACCCAGATGTTGGAAAAGGAGAGGTGGAATATCTAAGCAGCAATGAGATGCAGTTCTGGAAGGACCTTTTGGAGAAATATCTATTTCCTCTCGATGAAAACAAGGAGGAGAAGGTAACACTTTTAAAATAGTTGAAGTTTGCAGTATTTTCCAATTTAGAATATTCCTTTCGCGATTTTTCAAACATTGCTCGTAATAAATAAAAATTTGCTTATTAATTCGAGATAATGAACAGCAGAACAAACATTTCAGTAGTAGTTATATTAGTTATTATTGCTTTTTATGAGAATTACCCCATACCCATAATATGTGCAAAATTATAGGCCCGTATAGCATCAGATTTGAAGGAACTCCGAGACCAATCAGTGTTTGCTTTCTTTATGATGAACGCCCTGTTCGTGCTAATAGTATTTTTGCTGACCTTGAAAAAGGACTATCTTCACATCAAATGGCCGTTCGGCGTTAGAACCAATATAACTTACGACGAGAGCACACAAGAGGTAACTACACGGGGTGCGCACGATATTTTGTGGGTTTTCGTTCTCGGTTCTTACAGATACCCGCAGGGATCGTGCCGCTCCCCCCCTTTACTGCATAGCTAATGTGATTTTTTAACTTTTTACAGGACAGAATAGCGAAAGATTTGATCGAACTGAGAAATAAGTCAGTTTTTGCTTTCTTCATGTTCAATGCCCTTTTCGTGTTAGTCGTGTTTCTTCTGCAACTTAATAAGGATCAAATCCATGTTAAGTGGCCTCTCGGAGTGCGAACTAATATTACTTATATTGAGGAGACGGCCGAGGTATTTAAAGGTCTTTTTTGAATGTGTCTTCTGCTCTGGATTTTGGATACTAATGAGTCTCTTGACTTACTTCTTGTAATGTATGTTGTAAAAGCCCACAAATTGTGGTCCATCGACAAATCGGCAGTCAATACATTTACTTTTTTACCAAGACAACTCTTTTTGAATCACTGCTTCCAATTTTTAGACAACAAGTACGAGAAAATATCAAAATCAAACAATAAACATTTACGACTAAACGATTGTACAAGAAAACAGAACTTTACAGACAAATAGTGACCACATTAATATATTTGAATGGTACACGTCGAATTATATCATCCGAAAATGGACCACAATTCCTTGGTAGCATGTACAACACTAATTTACATTACTTGAGTGTGAACACGACTTTGTGATTAATACACTTCTCTTCTGCAAGGTTTTTTGTCTCACATAACACTATATGTGTTCATTAAATACACTGAAACACTACTAAGGTAATGCTTCACGCAGACACCGCCCCCACACACCTCCAATTGACTAAAACTGGGATTTAGTTGATTAAAATTTACAGCACGTTGTACATTGTCACTTGTGTGAAGGAAATAATCATTAACACACCTTCTGTTACATTTAATAATGCATTTGTATCCGTTTGCACCGAAAGTATACTAAGAAAATCCAATAAGGTAATTCTTACAATTGTAACCTGAGGGGTTATTTCTTTAATTATCTTCTTAGAAATGTTGTATGTTCAGAGAATGAAATTCAGACACTTACCATCTATTGCTTACGTAGAATGTAATCCAGTGACTGGCTATACAAGGTGACACTGAAGTTGAAAGAAACAAAAAGAAACACCAAAACTTTCCAGGAATGGGTTTAATAACAATAAAAACAAAACAAACAAACAAAATAACGACACAACGGGCTCGAACAACATTATTAATTAATTTATTTACACGCGACAGCATACCGAGATTCAGGGAATGCACGATCCATAGCAAAATTTGGAATGACTCTATCCATTACTAAATTAACCCGAGACTCTAAAACTAAGTCGACTGTTCAATGTGGAACCTAAGGAAGAACTGACTTTTTTCGTAGATCTCTCCTGAATTCGACACTTCGCTTCGACACGCCCATTTCTTGGGTTCAGAAGTTTCTGTTTTTATGTTATTGGTGGGCTCCTGAATATCGGGACGCTTTGGTATAACTATACTATGTTAATAATTACCTAATTGACTGGACTTACAATATAAATAATTCTGTGACTAACTGAACTCGCAGGTAACCCTAGCCTTCCTTTAGTGACTCCGTGTAGCAATACGGGTCGGATTAGTCAATCTTATTTAATCTATTCTTATTGCTTCGAAAATCCGCCTAAAAACCAGCTATTTGATCTATTATTATTTTTCTAACAACATCTAACAACTTAATCTTGGAATTCCAACGTTCTTTGGAATGCATTTCGCGCGTTATTTGAAATATCGATTTTTCTCTTTATACCAGTTGCTCAACACATGGCCCCGACAGTCTAAGTGAACTTCAAAAAGTTGTGTTCAAAAATATTGTTACATTTCATGAAACCTTCTCCGAAGGACGGTCTTGTGGCGACGCTAAACCTACTTGAAAACCCATAACTTTTCGATAAATTAATGTTGACTGAAATACTTTATTATTTTATTTTTTTTTAGCGTATTGCACCGGATAATCATAAACTGTATTTACTGATCTTGTGTAAACATTAAATTTTTAAATTTTTAAAATATGTCATTTGTTTCAATTGCATTTTTCCTTTAAATTAAAAGTACAAACTATAAGCTTCATAAATGATTACAAGCCTCGTGACCAGTTACTTTGGAACAGTAATTTTATTTTCTTCACGATGGCAATTAGATTTAGGTAAAATTAAAGCAGTAAGATCAAGATTACGTTAAAACATAACATTCTGTTTCACCAGTTATGATTGGTGCAATTTTTTGAGATTTTGTTTAACCAATCAGTGATCGCATCATTTCGAGAGTGAACGTGGTAGTTTGTCATTGTTCACTGTAAATGAATCAATATGGATGACGCTAAGACTTAGGCATTTTTAGTTGACAGTACCAGCCGTGCAAAGCTGGGTTGCCTAAGCTCTTAAGAATGACTTGTTAAGCAACACTTATCAACTTCGGTGCAAACGGGCATTATAACATCAAGTCAGCTATCATTAACGGTGTGTTACTTTATTAAATGTAACAAACTGTAACAGTCATCGCCCTCATACCCATATACCATTTCTCCATGTCACCCGTCACGAAACCAAGAACTATAAATTTAAAATAAATAATATTCCATCCAGTATTTTTCCCTGGTCTTCAAAGAGAAAAAAAAAAACGTTGTAATCATTTCACCACTAAAATCATAATCATCAAACCATCATTAACAAAAACATAAAAACATTCTTTGGAATGCAAAACTTTTTTTGAGAACTACTGTCGACTTCTGGATTCTTACAAAAACGGTTTAAATTGTCCTCTTCCTGTTGTCCTCTGTTGTTAACAGTTTGATCCTCTACCTTCTTTTGTGAATAATCTTAACAAAAATGTGTTTCTAAACTATGTGCACAAATCACTGGACCGTCTGTCGAAATCTTTAGATGTACAGATGGCGCCACCAAGTGATTTCTGTATATACTGCATGTATCTATAGTGTACAAACAAGTTTTCTCAAAAGAAACTGTAGTGTAAAAATTATGTAAGAATTATGTATAAAAGTAAGGAAATTGTAAATATTTTTGGGAAAACTCCATAAACTGATTTTCACTGTTGCATTTTGAAAGCTTGGTGTGTTTTTAGGTGCACATCACCAAAGAATACTTGCAACTGGAACCGATCGGTTTGGTCTTTGTATTCTTCTTCGCCCTTATCTTGGTTATACAGTTCACCGCCATGTTGTTCCATCGTTTTGGTACCATAGCCCACATCTTGGCATCTACAGAGCTCAACTGGTCTTGCACCAAGAAGGTAAAGTCTCACACAATCCAACTCAAACCATTATAATGACTACCGTGACCACTTACAGAAGGAAGAAATGTCCCCTAACGCTCTACTGGACAAGCAAGCCATAGAAATCGTCAAGCAACTGCAAAAACTGCAAGGAATCGACGGCGACTACGACAACGACTCAGGCTCAGGTCCCGACCGCATCGGCAGGAGGAAAACTATCCAGAACTTAGAAAAGGCGGCGCAGAAGAAGAGGCAAATAGGAACTTTGGACGTAGCGTTCAAGAAACGATTCGCCAAACTCAACGCTAACCCAGAAGGAGGTAAAAAAATAAATAACAGACATTTTATTAATTCATTCAAACCGAAACTAACCATGACTTCCATGCTTAGGTACTCCACTGCTGAGCAGGCGAATGACCATGCGACGGGAAACGATGAAAGCTCTAGAAGTGAGAGTGAACTCGGTCATGGCAGAACGAAGGAAGTCAAACATGCAAACCCTAGGCGCGAAGAACGAATTCGGGAACAATAACGTAGCTCAGAGAAACCACAGGAACAGTGTAGCGAGCAGTATACCCGCCAAGGAGGTGTTTGAGAACGGACACGTGAACCAGGCCTTTGAGGAAGAGACGACTTACGGGAGCAGGAACTCCTTGCCGATGCACCCGAGGGCTAACGTGACGTGGAAAGGGACCAATAGTAGGATGTAAAGGTTCAGAGTTTGGACTGTTAAATTATTTTTCTAGGGCTGAAGCAATTTTTATACCACTTTTTTAGTTTCAAATTTATTATCGTTGATACAAAGCTTCCCTGTGGCACGAGTTACTAAAAACGTTACTAAAAACTAAGTGTCAAACTTAACTATAGGAAATTACTTTTTTTTGAAGACTAGTTTGTGATATTGTATCGTTTTTTTTTCGCTGTGAGCTATCGACTCGAATTTTAAATTTAGCGCTTATTCAAAAATTTATAGCTAAATAAATTTTAAATTTTGGTTGAGACAACGACGATACTCTTTGAATACTCATTTTAATTGTTCGCTACTCCCAACTGCCTTTTTTTTAGTCATAATTATTGTAAATATTTTTTCCTAGATTTCCTTTAGATTTTTTTTTTTTTGTATTTTACCTCTAAATATTATAAGACTAAATAATATAAGCTCAACCTTTTTATACGATAAAGACAATTTTTGTACTTTTTTTTAGCGGTAAGATTATATTTATATTTTGCATTTAAGTTTGTGATATAAAAATAAAACATTTGTACATATGCGTTGGTTTAATTTTATAAAATAGTAAAAACTAAAACTTTTTATTTCTCTGACAAAACAATCCAAATTCAAACATTCCCTTTTAATTTTCACTAATTTTACCAATCCCAATACCTCTAAAAATATAAAAGTTACCTGTAACGTGACAAAAAATAATGATCACACTGTATACGGGATATAACTTTGATTGGGGGTCATACTTATATGGAGACTATATTTGACCTTCAGAAACACGTCATAAGTTTGTCAATAGTTATTTTTGTATTTTTGTAGTTAGAACGCCAAATGGTCCTTTTGCGTTCAAGAATGGAAGTTATTTTACCGAGCTTAGCGAGACAAACTATCCATTTCAGAACGCAAAAGTATTTCGCAATCCAGATGCAAACAATATTTTTTTCGAAAAGTGCAAATAAAATTGTGTTATAGGTATACAACAATTTAATTTATGTATGAAATTGTTTGAACCGTGTTTGAATCAAGACGGTTTAGATGCGGTGACTATCATAACGATAGCAACCTAATAAACAATAAAAATTAGTTGTTTGAAAAAGTAGTGTCAGATTTATATATTGCAATTCAAATTCTGAGGGTGTTTAATTCAAAATGAGCTCAGAAAGTGAAGACGAGCATTTACCAGGAGAAGTATTGGAAGCTGCACAAAGTGCTGTTTCACAATTAATCCCCAAAAAATCGTTGAGACAGTACGAGATTGTCTAAAACGAATTCAAGGGGTGGTGTAGTTCGAAGAAAATTCAAAAAGTGTACGAAGCGGTATTACTGGCATATTTCGAATATAAAATTAATAAAATTAAACCTTCGACTTTATGGTCGGTATGTGCCATGTTAAAAACTACACTGAATGCTAAAAAAATGTAAATATCTGAAAATTTCCAAAACTAATACTATATTTGAAAAGAAAATCAGTTAGACACCGTCCGAGAAAGTTCAGAATTCTAACGAAAGAAGAAATTGAGAGATTTTTACAAGAAGCACCTGATAATAGATTTAACTAATTTTGAACAACTTTTCAAGTCATTTTAATAATTAATTGGTGTTTGTGGAGCTTTGAGAAGAGATGAGCTACTAAAAATAACAATCGATGATATAAAAGACAAAAATTCAATTATTATTATTATAAGAATTCCCGATTCCAAATATCATACACAGAGACGTTCAAGTCCAGACCAAATGAAGACATACTGCAAATTCTGTGCTTTACGTCTGGCAGTTACTACAAGTCGAAGATTTTTTGTGTAGTATGTCAGGGAAAAAGGTTGGCGTCAACAGAGTAAGGAACGCGCCAAAACAAATAGCAACTTATCTCAATTTTCCTCATCCGAAACTTATACAGGGCAGAGCTTAGATGTTCTTCCGCCACTCTGTTAGCCGAAGCAGGGGCCAATATTACCACCATTAAACGACATGGAGGGTTGCCTTCTAGTACGGTAATGGAGACATATAGAAGATTCTGTACAAAATAAAATTTCAATTGCAAATAATGCAAGGTGCGCAGTAACCTTAAACAATTATTATTGTTTTTTTGTTCGTCTAACACCTTGTCATATCACATCAGGTGGATTGATTATGTCGTTCACCTAAATCTGATCAATATCAAAGGTCACTAAGATTATAACAAATATTTCTATTTAAAACTAGGAAATATTTCAAATCCATCAGATTAGCATTAAAATGTCACAAAGCCATACAAAAGTAATCAAAGTTATTTTCCATGGCAGTTTCACTCTCTGGTACCTTGTAGGTTTCACACAGTTGGATTAAAAAGGTATATCAGGGAACAGTGACAAGTGCTCATGTACAACAGAGATCGGGAGCTGCCCAGTAATGGCGTAGACGAGAGTCTAAAAAACGAATTATAACTCGATTACTTATTTCATTAAAAAAAATATATATGGCAACACCTACTATTATGTTTAAAAACCTGTAGGACTGTATACATATAGTATATCAAGTATTTATCAAGTGTGACTTTTATTTCTGTGTGAAGTCTCTCTTGATCCCTGGACATACCATCTCTTCACTGTAGTTGCCTGAGCAGTGGTGTTTCCAAACTATAAACAGAAACGGGCGCCCGAAGTAACCGCTGCCACTCAGGCGTCATATTGACCGATGCACTTTACCGCCGTCGAAAGAACGAACAAAATAATACTGTCACAGTAGAACATGATTTTCTTTTACAGAAATTTAAACTTGAGCATTCTTCATGCAAGAAATGTGCTCCTTTGATTTGTACTAGATTTTAATGTTGCTTAAAGTGATTTTAAATAAAATATGAAACAAAATTACCATGTTGCAGAAAATATGAGATTATTATTGGCTTGCTAGTTCTACATTTTGCTTTTTTTTTGTGAACTTAATACATTTACAAAAATAATACGATATTTACACTTACAGTTTTAAACTTAAAAAAATACCAAACTCAACAAGAAAATTTACAGAAATAAGTGAATAAAGTAAAAAAAAAGTAAAATATATTACTCACTTTTAGATGGTCTTATTTCGACACATCGTTCAAAATCGCTTTTTCGGAAAAGCATCATACTCCATCTGTTTTTGTCGCCGATGAGGTCCGAGTCTTCCTCCTCGGCGCTTTTCGCTTCCTCCTCCGTTTCTTGCCTTTCCCGCGTTTTGTTCCAGCGCCTTCTTGATTTTCTTCTGCCCCCGCACTGATTCTGACGATCTGTTGTGAATTACGAACAACCGTCGTCACAATTTCCCCCGACTCGACTACCTCGGATCGAACGATGTTCCCGTCCTCGTCCACGTCGTTTATAGTTATGAGAATGTTCTTCTTCTCTTCATCTTCAGTCATTTTAAAGGACTGCTCGCCGTCCTCAAACACCGAGAGAATGTAATTCGATTTCCCATCGTTGTCGTACTTTAGACTGTAATTCACACTATTGGCTTTATTGCTGAATTGCAACGACTCGCTTTTTATCATCTCCTGGGTCACCTCCAGGCTCTCGTAACGTACCGTTTGCAAGCGGTAGATGCCGTCTTGGTCCTTAAGATAACTGGAAGATAATTAAGTTTATCGACTGATTTTCAGCCGAAAGCAAACAATTCTCTTACCGGAATCTGGAATGTCCAGACGGCCAGTGATAGTTGTGAACCTTCATCAAGTGTTTTGTCAGGTAACCCCCCCGTCGGAATTTCTGCTTGCAGCAGTGGCACTCGTATACGGGGCGGACCTAAAAATAAGGAACACGTCAAGGTTCCCCCAAATAAACTGTAAAATTATTGCAAGACTCACTTTTTCGTGCACTTTAACATAATGATTGCTCAGACTCAATTTGGTTCGACATTCAAAATCGCACAATTCACATTTCATTATTTTCTCTCCATTGTGAGACCTCAGATGGGTCATCAAATTATGTCTTGCTACAAATCTAAAAAAAAAAAGAAATAATTTTGTTCGAACGGCACATTATTTATTACAAATTTAATGCCATTTTTAAACGAGGTTTTCCAAATTCACCTCGACCACACAAATGACTGCTACAAATTCAGTAGTCAAGAAATCCGATCGACATGAATTTAAAAAAAAAAAAGTTGTACTGCAATGGGAAAAACTAGAAAATATGGTGGCAAGTAAATGTTCGGACAAAAAAGTTTATTATTTAGTAATTCGTAATGTCTCCTTTAGACTTTAAAACAACGCGAACTCTCTTTGGCTGCGCATCGACTAAAGACCTATAAAACTCTAAAAGAGACAAGAGAGGGGTTTTTCGGAAGTGTCGCCACCCAGTTGTCTAACTATAAATATACCATGCTGACCAGGAACGGCACGGCACGCCCATAAACAAGATAATGCGTCACAAATGAGATTCACAAGAAAAATTTTTGCTTACGTTTTTGGGCATGATGTGCACTTATACGGTTTCTCCTTAATATGCTTGAATCGGATGTGTTTAGCTAGTATGGAAGGTTTCGGACACGTCATGTCGCACATCGTGCATTTATAATGGTTTATATGACAGCGCATATGTTCTCTAAGCAACCGCTCGCTAGGGAACAGCTTTAAACATTGCGAACATTGATAACTTTGCACTAAAAATACACTAAAATAAAAACAATCTCGGAATGCGTCACACTAAAGAGTTACTTACGATCAGTTGCCAGTTGCCTCTTTCTGTGATCGCCCAACTTGGTTTTGTTTGAAAAACTAGTGCAACAAGTGGGACAGGCGATAATTTTTTCCTTGGTATGCGTACGGACGTGTTCGCACAATTTGTATTTTGTAGAGAATTTCGTATTACAACCTATACAACAAATTAAAATCAACCAATGCTTTTAGAATCACAACAACTTTTTACCTTCCCAACAACACATTATGATTTCATTCAACGATTCATTCGACACACGAGGGTTGTTCTGAACATGTACTTCCATGTGTGAAAAAAAGTCATATATTGTACAATAATTAACCGAACAATATTCCCATCTACATGTATAACCTTCGAGCGACACAGGTATCTTGTAGTTTTCTTCCAAATTGCAAGTCGGCCAATCGTTTCTGTCCAAAACATTTTGACCGATGTTTTTTAACTTGGTCAAATAACCATGGTATGATACATGTTGTGATAGGAAATAACAACATGAAAAAGTGGCCTCACAACTGCCCCAAAGACATTCAAAATTTTCTAAAAGAAAAATTGCACTTATTTAAATCACTCGCATCACCTTTACTAAATAGTTACTGGGAAATAGAATAGCAAATAAAGCATTTTTATAAAGAGAAAACTTAAAAAGATAAATCAAATAATTTCCATACCTGACTTTAATGAAGCATGTTCCATTAAATGTGCATTAAATTTGTCCCAAGAGTAAAAAATTTCATCACAAGAACTCCATTCACAACTTAAGTTCAATATTTCTTTTGTCAAAGGTATCAAAACATTTTTTTTACATTTTACCTAAAATTTATTTCTTAAAATATATCCAAAAATGTCAGTTCTAACCTAAATTAACAGTATTTAGTACGTACAACGTCAATATATTATTTTCCAATTTTTTTTCATAAACTAGAAAAATAGAAGAAAAGTTTAAAAATACTACGACAGTGACGTCACGTTAATGCGCCTACAGACACAGTATCCAATAACGAACAACACAAGACATTATTTTGTAAGGTTACTGATCACGATAACAAAAACAACAACCTACTGAGTGCATCACGGTTTGACACATTGTGTATTTGATCTACTGCTATAACTACATTTATGCGATGAAAATTCGCGTTACTGCAAACCGCAAACCCCCCCCCTGAACGAGAACGTCAAACGTCAGCTATTTCAAGACTGATGATAGATTAAAATAGTTCATTTTAATATCTTTTTTAACAAAAAACCTTCTCGATGTGGTACAAATGTTGTCCAGTTTGAAAGAAAAGATTTTAAACGTCAAACAAAATGTTCCACTATTCAATACTGAAGGCAAGGAAATTAAAGAAAAAGAGGCCATAAACCTGTATGCGGGCGCCGATATTTTACAGCATTTTCAGAACCAGTGGGAGGAATTGCATCAAATTAATGAAGATAACGCCAAAAAGGCCGAGATTGTGGCACAAGATATCACTAAAATAACATCTAACATTACTTGTAGCAAGGAAAACTTGTCTTTAATTACACATATACTCTCCAACTCAAACCTACCAGGAAACATTGGGAACTGCTTAGAAAACATCAAAAGTTTGTATACACTATCAGATAAAATAGAAAGCGGATTGATTGACCTAGAAAATTTAATAGACGAAATAGAATTTGAGAAGCTAAAAGTGCAACATCAGTTCCACCTCCAACAATATGAGTTGAGGAAAGAAGAATCATTGGAGAGTTTTAAGAATACTTTGGAAGAAAACCATACAAGGAAAGTGGCCGAATATGAGGCGAAGAAGAAAAGTGTGATGGAAGAAAGGCAAAAAGCCTTCCAGGATGCTTTCAAAAGTGACCTAGAGGTATACAAAAGTCTGGGAACTTTACCAGAAATTAACCAAAGGAAACAAAACGGTGCGTTACTAGAAGAAATCCAGATCGATTATGATCCAAGTGAACTGGACCAATTCTTTAATGAAAATTCATGAAGGTTGTTTCGTAAACGATTTGGTCTAAACAACAGCCTTGTATTTTGCTAAATATATACTGTTACTGTACTGTACTATACTTAAATACTGTTGAGGTATTGTTAAATAATTTATAGTTTATTTTTTTATTTATGACTATATTGTATATGTAAAGTTTTCAATAAATCATGAATCAAACATATTTTCTTTGATAGATCAAACTACTAAGTACTTGAAAAAGAAATTTATACTATTAGAAATGACTTACAGGTTCTTCCTTTTCGTCGTCAATAACCAATTCGGATTCGGACGGAGAAGAATCTTCTAAATCGAGCCGATTCGGTCGAAACTTATTTTTCTTAGGATCCTTTTGTCTCTCACTAACATGCTCAAAAACTGCTAAACGACTTTTTCTTTTAAGTCCCCCCTCTGCATTCTCCATCTTTATCTTACTGATATTAAATAACTAATTAAAAAAATTACTCGGTTTCTTTTTCTACATACACCTGGACTGTCAAAAATGACGTTTTTACCGAGTGTATTGGAACAATGTCTGGAGAACTAACATAATTTCCATTTTCTTCACTTAATTCAATCCAGGGAAAGTTCTTTAAAAATGTGATTTTAATATATCCTACAACGGTTTTGTTATTGAAAGATTAATATACTCACTTCAAATGCAGGATTCTGATTGAACTCTAAGCTAGAATATGCAGTAGTCTCTATCCTAACACTAAACGTAGCATTATCTGATAAGTCCTCCAAATAGTTTTGTGAAGAATGCAATTTTAACATAAAATCTCTTAACGACTGTTCTAAATCTACCAAAAAAGGATCACTGAAACAAAAGCAAATAGTGTTTATGTGTCAGAAATACAAATACTAATGTAAACAAACCTCTCTACAAAATTTGTCAATTCTAACACTTCGAAAACATATTTTTCAAAAATTACATCGTCATGAAAACATACAAACAGCCTTTTCAATTTGTTGTTTTTGGCGTGAAAGGCGACAGCTCTTAAACACTGATTGATGTATTCATTCAGATCTGGATGAACCGACTGATAAACGACAACCCCATACTTCTTTTTGGGTACAAAAATTGTCTCTGGATACAGTTTCCTTATATACAAGACATTGTGCAGTATAACCTCAAAAAATTCGCACAGAATGTCAGCAACATCTAGAATATCTCAGTTTTAAGTAGCACTTGGAAGTTTTTAAGGAAAATCTTACTTATTTTAACAGAAGCCAAAGACATTTGATTGTCAACAGGTGGTCAAATAATTAAGTTATTAACAACTATTTTGAGTTTTTTTTTTCTCAATATTTAAAACATTGGAGGCAATATTCCTTACAACTTACGTAGTTCTTACACACTGTAGGCTTAATTAACAATTTAGAAAATTTGCCTGGTATTAGGCGTTCAAATTATGGAGGGTAGAGGTAAAAACTTTATTTTTTTAAACTGTTCTAGGTGATATGGTGAATGTTGCCAAGAATCTAAGAACCAATCGTCGCAACCCACGTTTTTGAGCCTATGAACTTATGTATTTTGCCTAGGAGAAATTAGAAGTAAGTTCTGTACTTAAAATATATACTAAAATTTTTTAGTTTTATTTTGCTCCATTTATTAAAAACAAAAAAAACCGTCGTTTTATTTAATTCATACAAGAACAGATAACAATAATTAATAATTAAAAAAACTAAGTGCTACATCAGACTTAACAAAATTGGTACAAAAGTATTAATAACTGGTACAATATGAACGGCAATAAAAAAATACAAAATTTATTTTTTGTCCCCATCACTCTTCTGCTCAACTGGTTTAGCTGGCTCTCCAGTTTGACATATTGGAATGGTTTTGTGTTCAATCTGCTTATCATCTACTCTGGGGGCACTTATGGTGAGCACACCATCCGAAGACAGCTTCGATTCCACTCTAGCCATGTCACAGTTCTTGGGCAGAACATACTTTCTCACGAAATGTCTATAAATTTGACCATGTTCGTCCGGTCTCTCTTCATGCTTACCCTCGATAGTGATGGTATTCTCCCCGGTAACTTTAACAGTTATTTCTTCGGGTTTGAACTGCTGTACATCCAAATTAGCTTGAAATTTGTCTTTATCATAAGTTACAGCCGATCCTGAATCTCGTTCGGAGGCTGATGATTTCCAGTTCCGGAAGTAACCAGCAGGACAACGAATTAATAAGCTGGGGACATTCATAGGTTGGATTAAATCGGTCGGGTCCAGCACGAGCCCGAAATGTTGATCCAAAAGCCTCGACGGCCGGAACAAGCAAGGATCGTCAAGGAAATATGGTAAGAGCGACATTTTCTGTAAATTTCTTTCACTTGCAACTCCGAAAACACTAAAATATTCGATTTCGCTTCGATTTATTTCTCGATTTGGCACTTTATTTGTTTCACTTGTTTGAACTGGGGAGAATCGCGCCTAAGCCTTCTTTTATACTTGATTGGATGATTCTGGAACTTTCGAGTACGCGATCTGCCATTAGATGGCGATGGAAGTAGAACAATCCAGAAAACATATGTTCATCCGATACTAAACATGTGCCTAGACAGATCAATAGTGATTTAATCTATGAAGTTGGATGTTGTCATTTAATTTATCAGATTTTTAACGGTACTAACTTGTAATGAATATCAGAAAAAATTACGCACTCTACTATTACATTCACAAAAACAAAAATTTATTGAAATAAAATTTCGCTTTCATGGCTCTTTATTATCAACAGAACGGTAAGTGATAACCATCAAAGTTTTATTCTTTTTACTGCTATTTTTTTCTAGAACAAATGGAGCCTTTTTAGTTATTTTTAACAAAGGAATTCCAAAGAATAATTTTGCACCTACATTTTAAATAAGTTTATCTTAAAGGTATTAGATAATTGTAGAGAATGACAATGACATAAAACTGCACTTATGTAGGTAGGTATTTTGAGGGTAGACGTTTTTTTAATAAAAAAATAATAAAAACGTTCTCTTATAATTTCAATTTATTGTTTGAGAATATAATTTATGTGCATAATAGAATATTAATTTATACTGAAGAACGAGAACTTCTATGATGCTTATAAGACTCAAGCCCATAACTAAAGACATCAGACCTCCGTAAGCACCTAAAAAACTGCATCACTCAGAAATATGCTTGTAATGATAAATTTTATTTCTTACTTATAACTTCAAACCAAGTAAAAGTCATATCGATCTTGTAGAGGCTACCAAAGCCATTAATAAAGAATATGTTTATCTTAGATATGTTCCTAGAAATATTTTTATACATTAGGTATATAATGTAAACATAACTAATGCCAAATATTCGCAATAAAGACGCAAAGAAAGGGTGTAGCTATAGCGGGCATCCCATATAAATAAAAAAAATAATAATAGTCTGACCTATTTGATTCCCCCAGAGGGAAGCTGTTGGTGTACATCTTGTAATAAACGCTGTCACACGTTGGTAAACAGTCACAGTTCAGTGAATCATGTCTTTCTAATTCTAAATTATCATCGTCTTCACCGTTGGGAAAATATCTAGTCCATTTTTCTACAAAAACAGTTTTCAGGAAGTAACTATATATATACATGTATAAATAATCTTGAACAAGTATTTGAAAATGTAGTCCAATTTTCAACAAAAGGTTTTATTATTAGTATAACTTTTTTAACAACAAAATTGGTTTGTGTCATTAGATAAAAGATTGAAAATAACAATGAAGAAATTTGAAATCAAATAGTTTCCTTGAAAATGTATTTATATTTTGCCAAATTCGGCAAAGACCAATAAAAGAGGAAGAAGAAGAATTCCAGTAGATCTAAAATCTGAATCGGTGATTTTCAGTTCCTAGCGGGCAGCCGACCAGAGCACACGTGTTTTGTGAAAGTGTAGTGCAAGGAGCAAATTCTACCTGCCTTTATTAAGGCTACCTGGAAAGAATCCCTTTCTTTCCTTTTAATCACCGACCTAATCCCCGGCTTAAGCATAGACGCCGTCGGCATCTTTGTTACAGCACCTGTGCCGGGGTTATGCCCAGGTAAGTTTTTACTTATTTATCAGTTATTTTCATTACTTTAGAATACATTTCTTTAAAATTGCGACCCCCGACAAACAATATACCAGACAGACAAATACACCAAAAGACACGTACGCCCCCGTGAGGGGGCATCCCCACACGACTAACACTTACACACCTTCCCCCCCCCACACACACACACATACACACCCCCCATACCCTCCTTAACCCTCCCCTCCCGCGCTAGCCTAAGGGCCACCTTAGCAAAGCGCATCCCAGGCTGCATAGCCGCACTACCCTACCCAACCATACCACACATAAACATGACACTACCCCCGGGGTTTACACAGACGAGCCGGCGAAGCAAGAAGAGCGCCAGAAGAAAGGGCCCTAGCCGGCGGGGCCCAGCCAGGACAAAAGGAGGTCCCACAAAGCGCCTACACCGGCCGCATTTGCGGTCGGGGTAGACGACGGATGGGGCCCACCTACGAAGGCTGTCCAGGCCTACACGAGATGAGGCAGGATAAAGAGGGATAATCCCCCTCGATCCCAAATCATTGAGGCCAATTTCTAGCCATAGAATAATGGCGCGGTGATTTTCAAAGATCAATTTGGCCGCGTTCAGCAGAAGCAGATACAAAACTATTTAGAAGCAGTTTGAGTTTTAGCATTGTATAAGTTATTTACTTATACAACGGTTTTAGTTTGTTTTAAATCGTAAACCGTTAGTGGTGTTTAATGATCTGCTGAACGGCCTATTTAATATTTATTTTGACATAACCTTGTTTTTTTTAACAAATTCAAATAATGAATTATCAATTTGAAAACATAATTTTTGAAAGATAATATAGTTGTTGGAACTGTACTGGCAGCAAATGACCTCTTGGAGCCCCTTCACGACGGAGAATTTTTTCCAAAGGATCGACGGTTTGTAATAACAAACATACTTTGTGAAACTATAGTGCCCAATTACACAGACTTACAATTTAGAAAACATTTTAGAATGTCTCGTGCAACATTTGAGGTCAGTAATTTTTAACTTAATAATAATAACTTCAAACTATATTATTCTCAAATAAATACTGTCTAAACAATTGTGTACTGTCGACATTTCCACAATCGTGTATTCGACACCATTATATACATATTTTACTTCGAAATATTCGAATTCGTTGTCTATTGCAGCAACAATAAGACACTTTGACATAACCACCATAAAACATAACCCAATCAGGAGCTGAATTCAAAATTTCCCGCTACGTTTCAACAGGTTTTCAGATTTAAGCGCTTTATTTTTACGCTTGCGAAAATGGCAACAGCTTAGAAAACATGTTTACATTTAACGTATTTTCAACTGTACGTTCAGTAGATTAATCATAAACAGTTTGCCAACGTTTGTATCTGTTGAACGCGCCCAATGGTACTGATATATTCTTCAGAATTACACGACTATGAATTTAGCCAGACAAACACTTTATCATTCATTTGGGGTAGAATAGACGTAATCAGTTATTGTTGCATGGATACATCTCTCTCGTATAAAGGATCAGATTTTTACGTACGAAAATATTGTTTGCCACAAGGGATATCAGTTAAAGTGCAGACACTGCAAAATTTGGAAGATTCAGGTTCAATAGGCATTACGAACGGAACACAGTTGCACAATGCCTGCATACTCCTCATTTTACATTCTACAAAGCAGTCGCTTTGCCTGTAGGCTCCAAACGAGGTGTTGGCCTCGGAGTCAAACATGCATTTCCTCTAAAATAAACATTTAAAACTTTTATTAACAACGAATTTATTACGCAAAAGCAAATTCGTTACCGAATGTATGGGAATAGATTTGATTTGAGGTGTGGACCTGATGACGTCAACTTCTATATTGAACAAGATCCGTTTGCCTACATCGACAAGATATTCCTTCAACGAACCGCTTAGCACATCGGGGAAATCCTTGCAATGGAAAAAATGCACTTTGAACCCGGTGGTTTCCAGTGTCGGATAGAAATAGTCGTCCACGTCATTATTTAGTACGACCTCCAAACCGTACTGCATGCCAGAGCCATGAGACACTTCTGGTTCTGACGGTACAGCATGTCGATTCTGATTTATATATCTAATAAAGAGAAAACAATAATAAAAATAACATTATCGTGAAATAGTAATGGCGTAATAGTTAACTTTGTAATTAAGTGTTTTTTAAACGTAATAAAAGAGCTACAATTTTTTTAGTAATTTGGTTTGGTTCAATTTCACAAAACTCGCTGTAAAATATATCAAACACGAATTAATAAAAGACAGTACTTACAAAGACGCTCTTTCGCTAGGCCTAATGTAGTTGAAAACGCAACAGACCCCATCAAACGTCATTCTTGTTAAAAATATGTCCTCACAAGGGTAATTCTGACTGTTCCATCGACACTTCTGCAATATCTCCTCACACGGTGTAGTCAACTGAATTAAATCGGGCACATTTATGGAAATTTACATATATAGTTACCATTTTCAACTTACCTCTATAATTTGCCCAGTTGGATCATAGAAATTGATCTCTCCGTCATATTTATCCAACATTTCCTGGACCTTTTCGAATCTTTCTTCGCCATAATTGTTAAAATTGTAGAGATTCCCGATCAGTTTAATATCTTCCATTATGGCCGTTATATTATTTTCTTTTATTAAGGGACTGCTGTTAAAAACAAACAAATAGTAAAAAATAAATGAGCTGCACCTTAAAAATCTGTAACTTTCGGTCATATTTGTACTTGTCCCACCAGGAATCGTCACTATCGATATCTCGAAAAGTACTGATCTGATAATTCTGAAAATTTGGCAACCTAGCAATGGCAGTAGGGTCAACACAGCTAAAATATTTAGAAATTTATGGCACGTCTGGTTATACCAATTGTTGACATTCTTGTTCCCCTATATATTATTGCATTTTCGGATTCTACATGAATTTGGAGGGTCACTTTATTAAATATTCCCTATATCTAGGAGTTATAGATTTTGAGATATTAATTTTTAAAGAAAAAATTTGATAGATGCAAGGGTCCCCGGAGAAGCTAGTAATTCTTTTCAGAAGCGCGATATCAATTGGATTTTTGGTACCGGGAAAGGGCATAGGTAACACTAAATTATGGCATATCAACAAATGAAAATGTTTAATACTACGTGTTTCATTTTGCTGTTACATTTTCATAGTGTCAAACAGCTATAACTTTGTTAACTTAAATGGTACACCATGTATTTTTTTACTCTGTCGTATGCAGATTGAAATTTCCTTTCAAGCCGTATAAGCATTGTTAGGGTTGCTGTTACTACTTTGAGAGATATTTGCAATTTTCTATTTTCTGTACAGTTTTTCTCATATCAGACCTGTTATCAAATTGGCCATGATCAGAAACACTCCAAAAACAATTGAAAGAACCTTACATTTGTCAAGTTATTTGTCAAATTATTATCGTGTGTGAAAATTTAAATACAAATGCTTGGGGATCGCTTAAATTATCCTAATGAGGATTATTTAAATTTGTTTGTTATTTATGGGCAATTCTTTACATGTTCTTGAAATTATTTTGTCACAATGTCTATAAATAACAAACAAATTAAAATAATCCTGATTAGTATACTTTAAACGATCTCCAGGCATTTTTATTGAAATTTTCAGAAAAAACTATTACAGACGTAACAATAATCTGACAACTAATTGTTTTTGGAGTGCTTCTAGTCATAGCCAATTTGATAACAGGTCTGCAGGTCTGATAAGAGAAAATTGCAAATATCTCTAAAAATAATAATGGTAACCCTAACAATGCTTATATGGCTTGAAAGGAAATTTCAATCTGCATACGACAAAGTACAAAAATATGGGGTGTACTATTTAAGTTAACAAAGTTATAGCTGTTTGAAGTTACCAAAATAATGTAACAGCAGAAATGAAACACCTAGTATTAAATGGTCTAATTTTTAGCTGTGTTGGCCCTACTGCCTTTGCAAAGTTGCCAAATTTTCAGATTGATCGGATCAGTACTTTCCAAGATATCGATAGTGGCGATTCCTGTTGGGACACCCTGTATAGGTACCAGATTTTAGAAAAATTATATTGCGCATACCATTATTTGATTTAAGACAGAAAAATACTTATTTATAACTGTGAATACTAATTATGCTGGAATTATTGAAAAAATGTGCAAACTTACAGTTTTTTTGCAAATTCGTAAGCTCGCTTCTTGCTTATTTTATTTATGTTGCAGATGGCAACCCCAGGGTGCTCCACTTCCTGAAGAGGAATAGTGCCGTCAAAATTGACGAAGGTGGAGTCCGTCATATACCACAACCACAAGAAGCGGATCCAAAGAATCGTTAGAAAAATCGTCACGATGTTTACCAACCCCCAAAATATTCTAAATTTGAGAAATTGTACTTTATTGGAAAAAAAATTAATACCCTTCACACGTAAACTTACTTTTCGTAGATAGAAATATGCTCCATAGTGAGAAAATTACACGCGTGGATGGTGGTGTTGTCAAAAAAATGTTTCAGGATTTTCCGTATGCTCTTTCGAGACTTCGCCATTTTATTTGATTAACTATTCAAGCTGAGGATTGTTTTAATGTTGCTTTTGTTGGAAATGGTGTGACAAAGTCATAGCATGACAAATAAATATGTGAAAAATAGAAAATTTCCGTGATAACATCTAACTCTAATAAATTTCATTTTATAAAAAAGAAAATGTGCTGAAAAGTAGGTCAAATTGATAAACACACAAGATATCCTCTGCGGCATTTAAATTATTAACGGGGACATGTTTGTAAATTATTATACAGGGTGTAAGCATAAAAAAATCAATTTAAAGATAATAACGTAAAATAATAAAGAGTAGAGTGCAAACTAATACGTACCTTGTTTAAAGAAGTCTCATTTCTCACCAGTATGTTCAAAATAAAAACAATTTATCCAAAATCTTGTATCAAATAAGTGGCACGGAAGCGGCCTTGAATATGATCCTTGTGGAACTCCGGTTGTTTGTTTAGTTGCTTTATAACTCGCAAAGATTTTGTGAACAACACATTACAATAAAACGCTCGCACTATTTACATTTTTATTCACAAATATACAACTAGGCACCCTTGGTGTGAATTTTCATGTGATTCTTTAGGTGGTGGCTCCTCCTGAACGACTTCCCGCATATAATACACAAATACGCTTTGTTCTCCGAGTGTATATTCTTGTGCTGCTTCAAATTCTTCGGATCCGCAAACGTCTTGTGGCAAACGTTACACTCGTGGGGTTTCTCACCTAACAATCATTTTTACGTGGAATATAACAAAAAAATAATTAATGGAAGAGTCGATAGTACCTGTGTGAGACCGTTTGTGAATGTTCAGGTAGTATACAGTGGAAAAAGTCTTCAGACAGTACGAACACTGGTGCGGCTTCACGGCGGAGTGAGTTTTGAGGTGCTTCCCCGCAACAGTCGACTGTGCGAAACATTTTCCGCAATGTTTACATGAGAAGGGTCGTTCTCCCGTGTGCACGCGCATGTGGGAGGTTAGTCGCCCACTTGACACAAATCTATAAAGAAAAACAAACTACATATTTCCTGAAAACGTACATACAATTTGTTTTTAAATAAGATAAATTGGTATTATAGAGCAGTTAATTTTGAACTCCCAAACTTGAATCTGAAGTTGTTTTAAGGTTGGTCAAAAAAGAAAAAAAAAGAAAAAATCTTATTTTTTTACTTTTTTTAGAATTGTTTATAAACGATTTTTTGAATAAAATTTTTTAAATAAGCCATTTCGATGGGAAATTCAATTCTCTACAAAATTTTTCCTATGAACTATACCGAAATTTTGCTTCGTTTTCGTACCTACTATATTTAAAAAACTGCAAAAGTGCATTTTCACCCCTATCTTCAATTTCAACCCTCTGGTTTTTTCATTTTTAATTACCCTTTGAACAAGTCATGTAATGAAAATCCTTGAACGAATCCTTCCTTTTTTGCAAAAAATGAGAATTAAAATGTATAAGGGTAAACACGACGAAAATTGAAAAATTGGCTAAGTTTGAGTTTGAGTCAATTCTCATCCAAAATTACTGTACAACCTCTTTTTTTGAAGGAAATTTTATCTACTTTTTCTTTATGAAGCAATGCCTATCGCAATCTTTACACAAAAAAAACCTAGAGGCAAAAAATTTAAAAAATTAGAAAATCGAATTTTTTGCTTTTTTCAAATTGATTAACGATTTTTTGCATAAAATTTTCCTTTTAAATTTTTTAAATAAGCCATTTCGATGGGAAATTCAATTCTCTACAAAATTTTTTCTATGAACAATAGTGAAATTTTGCTTTGTTTTCGAGCTACAATTAAAAAACTGAAAGGGGTGCATTTTAACCCCTATCTCCACCCTCTAATTTAATAGTACTTCGCGGTTTTTTCATCTAAAATGACCCTTTCAACGATTCATGCAATAAAATTGCTTGAACGTCATAGTTCCTTTTAACCCTGTTTTCTGGATGTAATCGATAGCCTACTAACTCAACCTAACCTATCGTCAATGATTTCTGTAGTCTTTAGAAAATGGTACATGGTCGACACAAAACGATATGAAATTTGTTTTGGGTAAAAACTGGAGTATATGGTAAAAATTATCAGTATGTGAATATCTGCCATTGTCGTCAAAAATTAGGTTAGATAAGGATATAATAAGTGAGGTTAGTTTAGGTTAGGTTAGATTAAGTTGGATTATTTTATAGTTGGATGAAACAAAATGCATAAGAGAAGATTCATTTTCTGCCAGACAAGGGATGTTTTGGAAACTGGTATTCCACCGTCTCGAAACAATTTCACATTTGTATTCAACAGGGGTCTGTCGGGGCAATCGAAAAAAAACATTAGAATCTTAAAAGTGAGAATGGAAAATAAGGAAGACATGTAGATATGTGAAAAATTAACGATAATGAACAATTTCAAGCAAGTACAAAATAATAGAACATTCACAACATGGAAGGACAAAATAAACCAAAAATACTTTAGTCCAAGCATTCTGTCACCGATTAATGTTAAATTTGAAGAAATTATTACCTGGACAAAAAAAATATGACCGTATAGAAAATTAAATTTTAAATTGAGTTTCTTGTTCTTTAAACTCGATCCAATATGGCGAACATGGTTAAAAAAAATCGCAAAGTTGAAAAAAACTGTTTTTCTAAAATAACTAAAAAAATATAGCACGGATTGAAAAATTTTAAATGAGAAAGTTGTAGGTTTTAAAAAGATCTATCGACAGATTTTTTGAAAGTATCGATTGCTTTGTTACTTTTCGAGATATATCGAAAAAACCGTTAAAAATCTTCTCTTTTCTCTTCTTCTATAACTCGTTTACATTTACGTGCCCATATTTGCTATTTACTGCAAGCATAGCCCGCGGCAAGCCAAAAAAGTACATTTTTGAAAAATTTAAAAATATTAATTATTTTTCGAGATATATCGATTTTTTGAAAAAAAGGCGCTCTCGAAAATTGGCTAGATCTTCTCAGCGGATAGCCCTACAGTAACGATTTTCGGTTTATTTTCTTCGTAAAGAGTTATATTATCATGCTGTTAAAAAATGTTGACGATTTTATTAATTTTAAGGATCAAAAAATGACTGAAAAAGTTGCACTTTTTTTGGGTATGTTTTTTTCAAATAACTATTTCAATTTTTATTATTTTTTTGTACTTAATCTGGGGTAGCTAAACACGAATATTATAGCATTTTCGCCTTAGAAGCAAAATAGACCCGTAAATGTTTAGTTTTCTTTCTTTAAAAGTCATTTTCATAAAATAAAAATTGAAATAGTAATTTGAAAAAAACATACCCAAAAAAGTGCAACTTATTCAAAGTCATTTTTTGATCCTTAAAATTAATAAAATCGTCAACATTTTTTAACAGCATGATAATATAACTCTTTACGAAGAAAATAAACCGAAAATCGTTACTGTAGGGCTATCCGCTGAGAAGATCTAGCCAATTTTCGAGAGCGCCTTTTTTTCAAAAAATCGATATATCTCGAAAAATAATTAATATTTTTAAATTTTTCAAAAATGTACTTTTTTGGCTTGCCGCGGGCTATGCTTGCAGTAAATAGCAAATATGGGCACGTAAATGTAAACGAGTTATAGAAGAAGTGAAAAGAGAAGATTTTTAACGGTTTTTTCGATATATCTCGAAAAGTAACAAAGCAATCGATACTTTCAAAAAATCAGTCGATAGACCTTTTTAAAACCTACAACTTTCTCATTTAAAATTTTTCAATCCGTGCTATATTTTTTTAGTTATTTTAGAAAAAACGTTTTTTTCAACTTTGCGATTTTTTTTTAACCATGTTCGCCATATTGGATCGAGTTTAAAGAACAAGAAACGCAATTTAAAATTTAATTTTCTATACGGTCATATTTTTTTTTTGTCCAGGTAATAATTTCTGTAAGCATTTCTCTATAATGCTTGGACTACTTACGATCCACCAGAGTAACAAACGTTTAAAAAAATATACGTTTTAAGACGACATTTAAGAAACGATGGCAGAAAATAAAAAATTATATTCAACTAATACAGCTCATATACAGGGTGTGTATGTATACTTCGAATGGGGTCATATTTATATGGAAGCTACATTGCAACACAAGCTAGCAACAAGCAGATACCTAAGTGAGAGCTATGACATGCATTTTTGTTGTCAAACCTTATTATTTTTTATTCATATGATTTTCCATAACACTCAGAAATTTAATAATGAAGACACACACACCGTACAAAAGACAAGTTAATACTTCAAGCAAGAAAGTTGCAAAGTTAACTCTTGGTATATTACAAACATTTCTATAAACTGAAAACTAAAATAAATGTAATAAAGTGGTGTCATATTCGGCCATTCTTATTTTGCCAAATTAATGTTGGCTGTTTGTTTTTTGCCTATCAGGGGGCTACCCTGTTGTCATATCGCATCAGGTTATAGATATTATACAGGAAGTCCCACCACGAACTCCATCGATGGATATCTGGGAAGCCGCTCGAAGGATTTTTTTGAAATTGTGATGGTGTGATACGGACTGTGAGGCCTACCAACCTAAAATGTTTTCAAGGTTATCGTACTTCCGGTTATACCGGAAGTTGTACTAACTTTCTTATTTTAAATGGAACTCCCTGTATATTATTGGATTTTTGGAAAGAGCATCCATTTTTAAGTTGAAAACATATTGCACACTCCATACTTAGGATTGACCGTTTCCGAGATATTTTGATTTTTAAGCAAAAATTGACAGATGCAGACTGTCAAGCAAAATTTATAGTGTTTTCTATTATTGCTCGCAGAACAACCTCAGAGTGCTCTGTTTCAGATTCGCGTGTTCCTTTTGGCGCTCGCTCTCAGAGTGCGCGTTCCATTTTTGCTCGAAATCTGTGATGGAACGCTCCCAGGGCGCTCTCTATTGATCTGAAAAATTTGTCGGAGCAAGGGAAATGTAAACAAAGCGGCCATATTTAATTTGAAGGTTTGAGTTGAGTAAACATCACAGGCGATTTGTTTTTTTCGTTTCGTGTTAGTTTTTTACTTTTAATTTGATATGAATAGAAAACGTCGGTTGTGTGAATCAGTACATACGTTTAAAATTGTTATGTCGCTACTTTGACTTGTTTTATCTTTTCTATTTCAATTGAT
This sequence comes from Anoplophora glabripennis, assembly GCF_000390285.2. Classification (NCBI taxonomy): domain Eukaryota; kingdom Metazoa; phylum Arthropoda; class Insecta; order Coleoptera; family Cerambycidae; genus Anoplophora; species Anoplophora glabripennis. The sequence goes on along the minus strand of NW_019416609.1, from coordinate 952,025 downwards.
GACAAGTACTACAACACAACGCACAACGAAATCTTCTCTAGCTGAAGGAAATTTCGAGGTTATCTTCCCTCTACTTTTCCAATGTGTGTTTCATTTTGCTCTGAAAAGGATTGCTCCTGCTCGGATTCGGAGTGCTCCGTAACAGAACTTATAACGTCACAGATTGCACTCAAAGCACTCTGAGAGCAACATAATAGAAAACACTATTAGTTTTCCCTGAAACATAGGTTTATTTTTTTGTGCAAATTGGACATTTTGTAGAGGAAGACCTAATTTATCGAATTTGACATGAAAATTTTTCAGTTTTTATCTTTATTATCTATATTATCTATATTATTAAGGTGATCAAAAAAAATTATCGAATATGAAGTTCAGAAAATGTAGAAAACTCGAAATTTTTAAATGGCAACCCCTAATTATTTTAACGTAATCGCATTCTGCACTAAAATTAAGTGTAACTTTGTTAAAGTTTCCCTATACCTAAACCCAGTGGTTTTCATTTTATTTACGAATAAACATTTCCCTTTTCTTAAAATGATGTTTTCATCTGTTTCGCACATTTTAGGTACACAACATGACAACTGTCACAGGTTTTAAATTTCAAATTTATTCAGTTCCTTGTAGGTCAGTGCTCTAATAGAATCCGGTGATATATGCTATTTTATTTGGGACACCAAAAAATAGTGTGTATAGTACTCCAGTAACAACAAAGTTGGGAAGTTGAAAGAAGGCATTTTGAACATTAATTAAAATAAATTTGACAATTAAAAGCCTGTGACAGTAGTTATGTTGATTGTTATTTACCTGTCACTGCCAACCTAGAATGTGCGAAACAAATGGAAACATCATTTTAAGAAAAATGTTAAATAAAATGAAAACCACTGGGTTTAGGTATAGGGAAACTTTAACAAAGTTACACTTAATTTTTGTGCAGAATGCGAATGCGTTAAAAAAATTAGGGGTTTCCATTTAAAAATTTCGAGTTTTCTACATTTTCTGAACTTCATATTTGACAATTTTTTTTGACCACCTTTGTATAAAAACTGGAAAATTTTCATGTCAAATTCGATAAATTAGGTCTTCCTCTACAAAATGTCCAATTTGCACAAAAAAATAAACCTATGATTCCAGGAAAACTAATTTTTGCTGTCTGCATCTGTCAGTTTTTGCTTAAAAATCAAAATATTTCGGAAACGGTCAATCCTAAATACGGAGTGTGCTATATGTTTTCAACTTAAAAATGGATGCTGTTTCCAAAAATGCAATAATATACAGGGGGTTCCATTTAAAATAAGAAAGTTAGTATTGACTTCCGGTATAACTGGAAATACGATGACCTTGAAAATATTTTAACTTGGTAGGCCCCACGGTCCGTATCAAAATACTACAATTTCAAAAAAATCCTTCGAACAGTTTCCTAGATATCCATCGATTCTAGGTGGGACACTGTATAGTTCACCTAAATTAGATCAATGTCAGAGATCATCGACACTGACATTCACAGACTAAACATAGTGCTTTAAAAACTATTTTCTATTAAAAATTAAAAAATATTTCAAATATATCAGAATGACTTTAAAACAACATGTCGGAAATGTCATAAAATGCAAATGTTTTAACAAAATTATTTTCCATTGCAGTTTTGCTTTTTGCCACTCCTTTAGTTTAATATAATTTGTTTAAAATGATAAATTTGAAAGAAACAATACTAAATATTACCTCTAACAAACTGATCCACACTTAAAATAAACCATTCTCACCTAAAAGCGTTTATAAACGGTGAAAGTTTCAGATAAAGTGAAAAAAATATCTACTGCCCTAAAATGTGTAAGCGCTTTCGAGACATCAAAACTAAAGTGTCTAACAGAAATTTTTTCAATACAATTATCGAAAAATTTTATCAACTTTGCGTTTACCTCATATTGCACACTTTACAGCTGTACGGTTTGTCGCCCTTATGCCTCCTGATGTGTATCGTGAGGCTGGAGGAATGTTTGAATGCCATTCCGCAAATCGAACACAAATGGGGTTTCTCGTCTAGCTGTTTAGCAGTCTTTTTAGCAGGGAATTTGAACTCTTCGTGTTTTCTCATGTGAACCGCCAACGAACCCGATTGAGTAAAAGACGCTTGGCACACAATGCAACAGAAGGGCTTGTTCCCCGTGTGCGCCGACATGTGTCTCTTCACGTCTGAAACTCTGAAACGATACCTATAATTTTATTTAGAAGTATTTAAGAAATTATTAAAAGACCTAACATCAACAGAAATATTATTATTACCTGGTGAATTGTTTTTGGCATATTTTGCACTTCAACTTTTCAGAATTGGAATGGACCTTCATGTGCCTGAGCATTGTATATTTAGAACGGAATACTTTGGTACATTTAGAACAACTGAAATTAGGGCTTGATTTTGAAGAATTTTGAACATTTTCAGGATATAAATTCTCATTGTGACCAAAATTTTTATCATTACTGTCATCACTATTTCTACAATCACTTACAGCATCATAATTACTGTTGTTATTGCCGTAACTATAAGGATCATTGCTTATATCGTCGTACTGATTGCCATAATCGTCTTGACTTACACACTCTGTTTTTTCTACAATTATTTCCTTTTTCTCCACTACTTCTTGTTTATAAAACACGTCATTTGTTGTATTTCCTTCCAGTAACTGAGAATCACCTCCTTTCATACAGGAATACGGTAAATTTCCATTCTGATACATCTGACCCAGTCTTTCGTGAGTTTGGTAACAAAGTTGTCGAAACAAGTAACATGCTGTCAGTTTGTCCAAGCACAAGTTACAAATATGCTGAGGATATATATCGTTGCTCGTTACCTAAAGTTTTAATAATAACTTATTTTAAAGTAATATTTACTTTATAAAATATACCTGTATTGAAGTACACTTCAGAAGTATAGAATTTAGTGGCTCTTCTTTACCTCCGATATTCAAAATGTTAAATAACGATGTAAGATCGTTTCCTGAAGTCATGCAAGTCCTACACAATTTATTTTGAGATAAAACTTGCTCACTCTCCATAATTTTAAATTTGCCGACAAAAATATTTACATTTTCCAATATTTTGACAATTGACACTGTTGACAGATGTCATTTTCGGGGTAGTTGAGGCGTTGGTTTTATTTAAATAAATAAACAAATAAATAGAAGCATTCAAGACAATTCAAGATTAAAACATGAAAGGAAAAATTTCGAAAAAGATCGTTTGACAAAAATATCTTAAGATTCCATTTATATTTTGGACATTTTCCGGGAATGAATTGTTGATATCAAGACGTCGATGAATTTGGGACTCAAAAATTAACCAGTAAATATAAAAGGTGTGTAAAAATTATCCTGAATAAATTGCCAAGGGGAAAGCTAATCAGAGGTAAGTAATTTGATATACAACAGATCGTTTATAGTAGTGAATTGAGGTTAAGGTTATATTTTCTTTTATTTTACAAGCTTTGGCTTCTCTGAGGTGATAGTACTTTTTATCATAATTTTATTTGCATTTCTATTAACACTTATTTCTCTTAAGATGCAGTCTCAACTTGAAGCAGCATTATTAGGTCATAGTACTAATTTAAACCATGACGACGACGAAAACAATTACCCAGAAGAAGAAACGGAAGATAACGAAGAATTTGATGAGGTTTCTTTTGTTTTTAATTGAGTTGTGATTTGTTTCATAGCTTGCTAATTGCATGTCCCGGTTTGCAGATTTTAATATTTATATCTTATGGTTTTTTTATGTTTAGGTATTATAAGTACCTACTTGTCTGACTAACACACTCACATGTTTTGTTCCCCTTTTTCCAATTTTTAGATTTTGTCCCCTTTAGTTTTGGAACCGCTTAGATTATCTATGTTTTAGGACGTCGATGGGGACCATGGAAAAGGTCACAATAAGCAGTTACACGGCAAGGAATCTAATAACAGAACAGTTACCCTGCAGATGTTATTGTCTGCAGGTATCCTAGAGCCTGGGCCTGGTACTATGACTATTGAGTATCTCGTAAGGATAAGAACATGTTTAGCGTCTAGATTTTAATGTGTGGTGTATTTTAGGGGCAAAGATTTGTTGGAGATCTTCTAGGAGACGGAAAAATAAAAAGCCAAGAAACCGACGTGGTATTTGCGTCTCCAAGTGCTTGGGCCATAGCTTGTAAACGATTTATCAACCCCGATAAGAAATCGGGTTGCGGCTGGGCATCTGTAAAATACAAAGGCAGAAAACTGGATGCATACAAGAACGTGTGGTACAAAAAGAAGAAAGAAGAGGAAAAACTTGAGAAAGAAAGTTAGTATAGGTGTATTTTTTTTATTTTCAGTGTAATTCTCAAAAGAAGGTCTTTTTCTAGGTATAAATCTGGAGCAGTTACTGCAGAAGAACATGTCGAATTCCCTGATGTATCAAAGGATTGTTGTGAAACACAACACGATTGCCAATAGGACTTTGACGCAGTAAGTTTTGAGTGTTTGTGAACGTGGTGCGATTTATAAGGTGAGTTTTATTTTTAGTGATGCGAATACTATGATCGACTGCGTACCTTTTTCCAATCTGGGCAAAATTCAGCCGTTCCTGGTTTCTCTTTCGACGAACGCCGCACTGTTAATGGATTTCCATTGCCACTTGACAAAATCCGAGGTATCGGGTTACTTAGCCGGCTACTGGGACGTAAACGCTCACAGTAAGGCGTACCTAATTGAATGTAACAAGTAATTCTCTCACGTATTTTTTAGATTTGCAGATAACTCACGCCTTTCCCTGCCGTTGCACCAAAACGGACAGGGAGAACGCTCAACAGGTCGAACTGGAAATATCCAAGGCGATCGACAGAGAAAAGTTGACTCTAGTCGGGTGGTACCATTCCCATCCGTTTGCAGCAGCGGCTCCCACTTTGAGGGACGTAGATGCCCAGTTAGATTATCAGATCAAAATGAAAGGAACGTCGGACAATAATTACACTCCCTGTGTCGGAATAATTATTTGTAAGTGTATGTTTAATTTTCCGTAACGATTTATCTCTTCTCTTAAATCTGCATTTACGCTTTGCCGGTTATTTGAAAATTTATTTGTAAAAAATTACCGCAAATGCATTGCATTAATTTATTTAATTATAAAAAATGTATCTAAATTTCGATACATTTAGTTGTAAATTGCTGTTTTTCACACGAAACAAAGGCCATAATAATTAATTATTCCATAAACGGTATTAGTGAAGAATGAATAAATTTTAAGATTTAGGTGGAGTTTTTTATACAAAATTAACGTTTCTGATCACATGATGTTGCATGTGCATCCAATTTTTTTTTAATCAGAAATTGGACTGAAATAACAAGTCACTATCACTCAAAACCCCAAAAAACCCGTTTAGTGCCCTGCACTAGAAAAAACCTCACGACGAAGAAAGAGACTTACCTTAACTTTTGAATCGGTGAGCCCCGCACTGACTTCTTTATCTAGTCCGTCTTAAAATTTTACCTGCCCAAACTATCTCAAGTCAAGTATAAATTTTGCAAATTCTTCGAAAATTTTTTCTGTCCAAAATTCCTACCAGGCGAACTATCGACGCCATTTCCCGAGTTCCCTTTCCGTCCAGAATTCTTACAGGCTGCGAAAATTTTGTGCAGCATTGGGCACTTCGTCCACAACGCTCGTTTCCTACGAGAACTTCAGCCTAAAGAGTGACCGCAAAAAACCTGTGATTTTCGCTCGTTCTTTCACAATTCACAGAGAATTTAAAACAATACATAAAAATATGTTTTTGTCGCAAGCTACTTGTCGTAAAAAACTGAAATGAGCATAGCTTTTAGTATTTTTAAAATTTTAAAAATCACCCCTACTTAGGGGTTGAAAAAATGCGAAAAATGAAGAATTTGAATATTACCAATTAAAAACTATTATCATGTGAATTATCTTAATATATTTTTTTTGTATCTTTACAATTATTTCTGATATTCTCTATTTTTGTGGATGATTCCACCCCCTGAGCGCGCTTAAGGGTAGATTTTCTAATCCAACATGCTTATTACAGTCATGAGAATAAATCTTTCAAAAAACTAAAAGCTATGCTCATCTTAATTTTTTACGAGTAATTTGAGACCAAAAACATATTTTTATCTGTTTTCTTTAGTTCTCTGCGAATTGTGAAAAAACGGGCGATTTTTGCGGTCAATTTTTGCTACCTCGCGATTCACAGGAAACAAAGCTTACCTGTCGATAATTTTATGACTAAACTTACCAATGTCTCGGATTGTTGCTAGTGAAAAATGGACTTTAGCATATACGAGTATTTATATCATTAAAATGACCTCTGTGGTTCTCTCAAAAACGTATCAGTGAAAAGTACAACATATTTTGCTGTACCAGCCTTTTTAGAGAGCTAAAATATGCCCTATTTTTCTTATCTTTAGTTTCGTCCAAGTATATTTTTTCCGCTTGAGCCAACAGTGACATACTACTGTCAGTTTTTCCTTTACACGTTATATGTTACGATACATTGAATGGTTTCCGAATTAGGTATTTATTTCCTTTAAAATAATCGAATTCGTTCACATGCATGCATTAGAATATAACACACTAAACGTAAAAATTAGGTCATATAATAAAAATTCCCAGTTAAGCAGCTGTAAGAATTTGTAGGAAAGAACCTTATCTCAAATGTTTCCTACAATATCATTATTTGAAACCTTTATTTCGCTTAGTGCAACACTAGTTTTGTTTTTATACTACCTATGAATTAGTAGGTCGCTCTCTGTTAGTACATACAAAGTAATGCTTTGTGGCAGTAGGTGTTGAGTAACAGTGACATTTAAGATATAATACACTTTGTAGGTTATATCTCGCCTACAGATATTCAATATGTCGTCACATTTTGTCAACATACAGGGTGTCCCAGAATATGTGGGCAATCGCTCAGATTTATACAAAGGACTGAAAATTGATTTTTTTAAATAACTTTTAAAATACTTTGTGTAATACAATTATTTTTAGAAAAAAACAAATGTAAATAAGTGTTTTTTTTTTAGATAGTCAGAAGAAATTTTTTTATTTTTCTTTACGGATTTAATAAAAAACATATTAAATATTTCTTCTCGGAAACAGTTCATTTTATCGATATCAACCAAGAGTGCCTTTTTTTAGTTTAAGGTTTAAGTTATCTAAAAATATTATTTCTGTGCCTTTATCTTAAAGGATGTAAAAAAATGACATATTTCTTTCAGGGGTCAATTTTTAAGGAGTTTTATCTGTTGTCCATTGTATTAAAAAATAATTTAATCACACAAAGTATTTTAAAAGCTATAAAAAAAAATCGATAGGGGGGACCTTTAGGAAAATTTTTATAGGGACTTGTCATGTTTAACATCCCCTGTATAAATCCGAGAGATTGCCCACATATTCTGGGACACCCTGTATAAAGAATCGTCTGCTTTGCACAGTATCAAAATTTAATAAATTTTCTGTTTTGATTTATTTGTGTAAATAAACTCCAAGACACAATTAATGTATCGCTAAAAATAGGCCCCAAATTCAAAGTTGATTTTGTTGGGAATGTCTTATCTGATTTTGATGCTTTTTTTTAAATTACTCTCTTTCAGTAACACCACTAATATAGACATTTTTAATGACATGTCTGTTTGATTTAAACTGTGGTCTTGTATTTTCTGAGCGATTTTTTTTATTCCTGTCATTATTTGAGATACACAGTTAAATTAAATCACACCAATTTATGAGAAAAACTTAGAATAAAGAACAAAATCAATTAAAAAAAAACAAACGGGGAAAATTAATAGGCACTATTCTAATAATGGCTTCACATCAACGACTTATACTTGAAGCTGGATATTAATGTTTTATCAATCGGTGTTCTTTTATCTGTATCTGAGTACGATTTCAGTATCGTCAAATTTATGTTTCTCAATTAATAACGTAGTGATGTGAGTAAAACAATGTATTGATCAGAAAAATTGGGATTACAATCCGATTTAATTGAATAAACCTATAATTATTATAAATAAAGGCAGTCAAAACAACACTTGTTTGTGCAAAAATCAATTTCGAAATTGGGCCGATTACACAGCCACGCAAAAAAAGAAAAGTTGTCTGTACTTTTCATGCGACATATGTTATCTGTAGTATTATTGCCCCCTGATCACGAATCCGGTGTCAGAATTGAGCTATCACATCACAGGAATTTCCTATCCTCAAAAAACAGGTAAAAAATTGCAAAAATTCATGAAAAAGTGCTACGAAAAATACAAAAGTTTTTTTTGCGCGGTCAGAATTAATGGTTCTTTTTCTAACCTCAAAAAAACGGGTCAGATATCATGAATTTTCAAACAATAACAGATTCGCGCCAAATTAGGTATACGGGGGTTTTCTGGGTCGCTGATCACAGATCCGACGTCAGTTTTGCAAAATTCAAGAAGGCGGACCAAATTATCAAAAAATAACGTATTCTAGGTCAAAATTGCGAAATTCATTTTGTAATATTTTACTTTACAACCTGAGTACCCAATCATGTGTTAACATACTTTTTTCGGCTATATCTTGTTCTTTTTTCTGTAAAAGATCTATTCACGGGTTGAATTTTGTAAATCTGATCTCGGATTTGTGATCAGTGACCTCGAAAACCCCCTTGTACCAAATTTGATGCGAATCTGTTATTTTTTGAAAATTTGGTCAGCCATCTTGGATCCGCCATCCTGAATTTTGCAAAATTGACCTCGGATCCGTGATCAGCGACCCCGAAAACCCCCGTATACCAAATTTGGCGCAAATTTATTATTTTTTGAAAATTCGTGATATCTGACCTTAATTGACCTGTTTTTTTTTTTGAGGTTAGAAAAAGAACCATCAATTCTGACCGCTAATTCACGTTCGGCAGGGTCTTAGCTATATAAATGAACATTTGAATATAGAAAAAAAAGTTTTTCTATTTTTCCTAGCAATTTTTTGTGAATTTTTGCTATTTTTGACCTGTTTTTTGAGGTTAGGAAATTCCTGTGATGTGATAGCTCAATTCTGATACCAGATTCGTGATCAGGAGGTAAAAATACTACGGATAACTTATGTCGCATGAAAAGTACAACAATTTTTTTTTGTGTTACTGTTATTACTGGTGCGTTAATGATGTGAAACATATTTTGGACATTTTCAGCACCGTACAACTACGAGAATGCCTCGCTGGAGTCCAGCATCATCGCTTACTGGGTGATCCCGCCCCCCGAAACTAAACCGAACGAGTACGGCCGGCCTATGCTCATGTCGTACAGCGTTATACAGGACTCCATACTCACCCCGAACATCAAAGACGAGATGATGAAGTGCGTCGAGTATTACAGGAAAGAAAACGATTTTGTGAACTTCAATGAGCGTTACTTGGGCACCACTTGCTACATCGACAAATTAAAAAGCACCCTGATCTCGAAATTCCCTCGGGACGAAAGCGAGACCACTCTGTGGCGTTTTATCCGAGAGCAACTGGGTATTTCGTCTGACGAGAAGGAGACGCTGTTGTCGATACCGAACGTAAGCAAATCCAGCCAACTTTTACCCAATTTAAACACCCCCGTGAGCCTGAGTTCGAATCTGATGCTTCCGACTGACATATCCAGTATTTTATTCAATTCCGGGAAGTTTCCCAGCGCTAGCAGCCTCCTAGGACTTCCCGATCCAATGGCGCACAGCACCCTAGCGGCGAATAACATGTTCCTGCAAACAAACTTGTTCAAAATGCAAGAATTACTAAAACCGTTGTCTACGAGCAGTCCGATAACGGGTAAATCGAAAACCGACCACAAACCACACTCTTCGTCTTCTTCTACCCCATTGAAGATCCCCACGGACATAAAACCTTCGAAACCCTCCGATTACTCCATGGACATCCTCGGGTTGAAGAGCAAGATGGACTTTACCATGCCGGACTTAAATTTGTCGAAGATCGGCAAGGAATACTCCATGACGGACTACATTTCGAACCTCAGCAAGCTTTCGAGCGGCAAACAAGACTTCTCCGTGCCGGATCTGAGCATCGGAAAGTCCAGCCTGAGCGATTACCTATACGGCGTGGGGAAGCAAGGGGATCTGGGCGATAGGATGGCGAAGATGCCCAAAATGGACTATTCGGGGTCGATGTTGGATTTGAGCGTTTCGAAGGGCAGCGCTGCGTCGGAGAATGTTTCTGACACGCCAACAGACTTGAGTATTGGAATGGGGGATGGCGGGACGTTCATGGGCGGGCAGGAAGCGGGCGAGGATAAGCCGTTGAATTTGGCCGGGGAATAGAGTGGGTTTCGGTGGATGTAGAGAGACGGTTTATTAAATTTAGGTGTTTTTATTCGAATTATTGGAGGTGGTGACGCGATTTTAATGCTTTTTCGAATAATAGTTTTCGGTGGCATAGGCGGGAATCGAGATTTTGAATTGTTTTTCCAGCGCAGTCTGAAATGTCGATAAAAGAAATTTAGCCACCAAAACAGAAAAAAAAAACATTGATATTGTAAACTATTAAGTGGTAACGCCACTTGAGAGGTTGCGAAAAAGGTGACTTTTCGGGAGTTTTCAAGGAAAAACACTAAAATTTTCTGATATTATACCGGATGTGTCAGAGTTGAAGTAACAAAGGCCTAGGGAAGATTCTGCTCAGCAAAGTAAAAAAGTAAAAAAGGTCATATGGACTTAGGTCCGTAAGTGCTTCGTTTCCGAGATACAGTGTGTTAATTGTTTTTAAAAAATTGAGTTTTTAAAAAAAAAACAATTTGAATAAAATTTTTACGGTTTATTAAAACAATTATTGAAGGTCGCTTTCGGTGTGCAGCAAAATAAAACCCACTCTCAACGGAAAAATAAAAGTATTTTATTGAAAAGAAACGAATAAGTGTTGTCAGGGCGAGCGTTCACTGGAGAGTCGTTATGATGTGGAGTCCCTCGCAGGTATAAGTATTTGGTCCTTGGCGCCAATCTGCCGTGGTCCTCTCTTCCAGGAACGATATCCCGCGTTGCACATTGTTTCTTGTCACTTGCAACGGGTAGACCGGTCCGAGTGGTGTCAGGCTGGCGCTATTGACATAATACTTAAAATGGGCCGCTTGCAGACATGTGTACCCACATTAATATACATCAACTGAACTAATTAGATTTGAGCAAGTAATTTTTTTTTTCTGTAGAAAAGAATATCACCCTGTAGTTTTTTTGCGGTTTTTATGTAATATTTAGATAAACCCACTAAAAATAGTGCATTTGTGTTTCTTAACTCTCTTTAGTGTCTCGCTTCGTTTTCGAGAACCTACAAAAAAACGACTTGCTCGCTGGGTTTGCCCCTGAAAATTTTGGATCAAATCTAATCGGTTCAGTTGATGTATGATAATATGGGTATACATGTCTCCATTTTAAGTATTACGTCAATAGCGTCAGTCTAATGCCACCCGGACCGGTCTACCCATTGCAAGCGACAAGAAATAAGGTGTAACGCGGGATATTATTCCCGGAAGAGGATCACGGCAGATTGGCGCCAAGGACCAAATACTTATACCTGCGAGGGACTCCACACCACGACGACTCTCCAGCGAACGCTTATTCTTTTGTTTTCAATAAAATACTTTAATTTTTCCGTTGAGAGAGGATTTTATTTGCTGCACACCAAAACCGACCGTCAATAATTTTTTTAAAACTGCAAAAATTTTATTCAAATCGGCTAACGCGTTTTTTTTTAAACTATTTTAATAAATCACCCCGTATCTTGGTAACGCAGCACTTGCGGACCCATGTTCATATGAACTTTTTACATATTTTGCTGAGGGGAATCTCCCCTAGGCTTTTATCGCTTCAACTCAGAAACACCCGGTATACTGAAAGCTAGGGAACACCATGACACCAGCCCAGAAACCAAATTTCTTTAAATTATCTTTATAAACGTGAGTTACAGCTAAAAAAACACTTGTTTCCAGTTTATTAATTGAATTTCAAGAATTTTGATACCACATTTTAAGAAATGTTTCAGTAAAACATTGTTTCAGTTTTTTAAAATTTGGGCCACCCTGTATCTCTAATAGTTTATGTTAATACAGCTAAAATAATTATGAGTGACCTTTAGAAATTAAAATATCGATTTAAAATTTTCAGAATCGAGATTTTTTCAACCTAGAAAATGATGAAATAACGAGAAAAAAGTTAAAAAAAATTCAATTTTTGACGATTTTGGAAATTTTTAAAAATTTTGAGCGACTTCTAAAAAAAATTTTTTGAGCTGATTTTTTGAGGGGGCTCTTGAAACATGATAAACTAACATATTCACGAGACACGAAAAAAAAAATATTCGTTATTTTTGGGCCGCCCTAATTTTCATGTTTTATGATCTAATTCGACTGGAGTATCGGTATAATGCCAGATATCCTTGTTTTTTTCAAGGTAAAAAATCTATGGAAGTTACTCATTATGGGAGGTTGACATTTTAACTCCCAAAGCCCCACATTGCGTATGCCACTGACAATGATAGTACAGCCGAATGAATGCTAGGTAGCCAATTACACATTTTTAAAAAATAAATCCCACACTATATACTCTGAAAAAAAGTGACTATTATACTATAGAAATTTCTAGTAAAAATAATTAAGCTTAGGTTTTTTGAACCTAGAATGTCGGTTTCTGACAGTGGCAGCTTTTTTGGTTGTAGAAATAAATGAAATATGTGATATGCACATTTATATTTAAAGCTTATTTTTATGTTTGTGTCCAACATTACATAGGCTGAATGTTTTTTTTAAGTATGAATAACAAAATTTTAGATGATAGCTTTGTGTGATATTTATTAATTTATATCAAAATGCTTTTTAATATATTTTTTACTTTTTTATTCGAGTTTGTAGTGTCTAACTGAAAAGTGTATCATGTTAAATTGATGTAAAATGAATTATTAAAGCTTTATATTTAGTTTCGTGGTTTGATATTTCACTCCTCTTCCCGATTTTGTCGCAAAAATAAAAAAGGTTGTTCATACACTCAGCAAAAAAATTAAGGGAGCAGGAAAGTTTCCAAATTTTTATGGCATGTATTGAGCTAAAAAAATTTTTTTTTTTGTGATTTTTGAAAGACCGTCAATATGAGGCCTTCTGGTATGTTTGAGAATTTTTTTTTTGTTATACTCGCATTAATTTGAAAAATTGCAAAAAAAATTACTTTCTCTGCTGTTTCGAAATATCGACGACTATGCGAATTTTGCGAAAAGTACCAATGTTTGTAGATGACGAAACCGTTTTCCTTTCCTGAGTCATCAGTTTTATAAAAAATTAAAGAAGCAGGAAGGAGGTTTATTGCTCCTTAAACATCAATTAATGATGATTGAGATGAAAAAAAAATTGTTTTATTTTTCGCGTTGAATATCGAAATTTTGAAAAAAATTTAATTTTTCAAATTTTTTTTGCATTATTTTTTTAAAATTCGAATATCCCTAATGTATTCGAATATATAATTTCAATATTTCAAATGGCCAAATGTTGAAATTAAAAAAAAATTAAATTTTGAATTTTTTTAATTTTAAAATATTCAGAAAATTATACTGAATTTTCTGTTCAATTTTCATTCAGTTCATTCATTTAAATTAATATCCCCAAATAAAACTTCATGCATTTATTTTACACGCATCGCTGTACGATTTATTGATAAATTTTTCAAAAGTTCTCAAGCTTTAAAAACATTTTTTTTCAAAACTTCCAAATTTTTTTGCATTAAAAGAAAATTAAATCTTTGTACAATTTTTTTTCCGACATTTGATAAATATTCAATGTGAAGTTGTGACAAAAATAACGCACAAAATTTTTAAAAATTTGATTTTTTTTCAAAATTCTTATTTTTTTATTTTTTCGGTATTTGATGAGTATTTAACCCGAAATTGTGAGAAAAATAACGCAAAAACAAGCAATAAACTTCTATAATTTTTTATAAAACTGACGATTCAAGAAAAGGAAACGGTTTGACTGATCGATTTCAAAATTTACGGGCCTCATGGGCATGTATTGAGCTAAAAAAAAACTTACAAACATTAGTACGTTTCGCAAAATTCGCAGCAAAGTCGATTTTCTAAAACAGCAGTCATTTTTTGGACTTCCTCAAATTAATAGAGTACAATATTTTTTTCTCAAACATACCAAAAGGCTCTTGAAGAGGATTGATTCAAGTTTCCAAAACCCATCTTCCATTCGCTATAGGATCAGGATCATTAATTTATGAGATATCGATGATAAAAAAAAAATAATGTTTCACTCAATAGCCGATATCTCGGTATGAGAAATAATCGTTCAGAAAATAAAAAAAAAGCAAATTGAAGCTGAAGAGTCACGCTAAATGACCCTGGCATTGATTAAGCCAGAAAAGTTTTCTGAGCGCATGACAGTTTGGAAAAAAAAAATTGTAAAATTTTTGCTTTATATTATTCCTTTTAATTGCAACGAGAATGTTGCTCAAAAAATTTTTTTATCTCAAGATTTCAAAACTAGAATCTTCAAGCTTCAAGATGCTTCTTTTCTTTTCTCGATATCATTATTCCTGAAATTACAGCGTTTCAAAAATCATTAAAAAAAATTTTTTGCTCCCTTAATTTTTTTGCTGTTTATTTAATTTTTTTTTATCAAAACAAAAAGTTTTCTAAATAGGTACATTTCCGCGTGCTTTGATTTTTTTTACTTGAAAGATTCATTCATAACTTTATACAATTTATATTATTAATTTGTATAATATAACTTTTGTGTACTAGATGGCGTGTCAGGATACAAAGCTAAGGACTTTGTAAAGCCAATAGCAAAAGCCACTGTAAATTTACTAAATTTCAATTATTTCCACCATTCGAAGACGAGAAAACTCGAGAAAGACATAACATATTGATGAGTTTCTTTGTAACGGAATTTTACAAATAAAGTGACAAGTGATCTATCTTTCATTATTGAATATTTTATATAGACGTCACTGAATTGTTTCCAACCATAAAATCTACGAACCGATTTAATCAGGTTTGTTTCCTCTGCATTGAATATAACTCACGAGCAGGAGAAAACATTAATTTAAACAGTAACAGACACCCATTAAACATTGCATTACCTGCACAATTGTATAATATTAAACGCTTCATAGGTAATTCCCAAAAAATTCTCAAACATCCATCAAAAATCGACGTCATCTTACTTCATTCCTCACCCCAAAATCAAGGTGTGCTGCGAGGGCGCGCGCACGCGCACTCCTCACCACACACTTCCACTTCGATCAAAACACTGGCGCAGGGCGCAGCGCAAGCCGCTGTCACGCGTTACGCCGCCGCGTACGAACCCGCCATAGTACGACTTTGTACATGGTAGAGGAAGTATTTGTTGTTCCCCGGACTTTCGTCCGAACATGTGTTGATGTTTTGATCGAAGAAAATCCTGGGGCCGAGCTAGGATTCAAGTGATCACGCAACCGATTGCGTTACGGGTTGTTTTGGTTTGCAAACACCGGCGATTTGTTTTGATTTGAGTTTTGTTTATTTCAGTGCAGGACCGTGTTTGTTGTGGTTTTAGTTTGTTTTTTTTCTGTTTTCTTAGTGGATGTTTGAAGTTGGGAGGCCGGCAAACAGGTGAATGTGTTTTTTGTACCAAAGATTGCATGTATTTTTAATTAGATTAGCAATAGAGCCGTTACAATGCACCACAGTGCATACAGTGTTTATACATAACAAATAATTTGTGCAATGAAATTACTCGATTGTTGATTTTTTTTCTGAGAACATGAATTATGTGATTGTGTGTTGTTATGCACAGAACATGAGTAAAAAACTAGCAGAGATGGTCACTGCACTCTGCGTTTGCATTTGTTTTGATTGTTACAACCGTTACCTTCTACCTATATGATTGATTGTGTGGATTCTTGTTTTTATTCTCATAGTTAGAAGAATGATTTAATTTAAATATTTATACCTACGTGGTGTTTTTAATTGATGGTTGTGTATTGTGTTGTAATTTTAATAATAACCATAAGCGTAATAGTATCTCTTGTTTGGGATAATGCCATGAACGCGCAAGGAAATATAATCGATGTTTTAAAATTTTTGATAGGTTTACGGGTAGGTACGTACTTATAGGTAGATTACCTGATGGTTATTTTATTTTGTATATGCTATTGCAGTTGGTTATTTAAAATATATAATATAATAATATGCTCGCTAGACTGTCGAAGTTTTGGAAGTGTCTCAAGTACATGTGTACTACAAATTTGACATATTTTAGCTTGTCTTAAAAAGTGTAAACATTTTTTTTATGGATTTCGCAAATTTGGAGTCAGCACATATTTATGTAAGGTGTTTTTTAGAGATCTTTTTTCTACGTTTTGGAGTTTTGTTTTCCTTCTAATTTTGTTTTTTATAGATTTTTTGTTTGCAACTAATTTGTAACTTCTTAGAGAGAGAAAGAGAGAGGGAGAGATTGCTAAAAAATTAGAATTTTCTGGTTTGCTGTATTCGATTATACAAATAAAAATGTATATTATAACGTATAAACTGACAATGAGATAAAAACTGTTGTTTTTATTCAGGAAAACTTCATATTTGTCTACAAGTTACTAAATGGAGTTTTAAATAAATAAGTCGTCTTAGGCCGGTCGATAGCCGCACGGTTTAAGGCGTCAGTACTTAAATGGATGTGTCGAACTGCCCGGGTTTCGAATCCCGCGGCCGGTGACCGTAGATTATCTATACTTGTACGGAGGATTGGCGCCCTCTGTGCAGGTATGGTAGGGTGGAAGAATGTTGGCTTGGGTCAATGTGAGAGATTGACACCGGCTGGCATTTGACCACCCCCCTAATTAATGAGGTTTTCCAGGTTTCCCTCATTCCTGCACTGAATGGTGGTTAGGGCCTACCAACATAAGTCGTTCCTGGGCGCAAATGCGGCCTGCGTAATAATAATATGCCGCCTCCTCTCCCGCACAAGTCTCCGACTTCTGGGCTAATTCTCGTAATTAGAATGAGGAGTAGAGATATTATAAGTAATAGAAAATGAAGTGAAAAAGTGACAAAACTCAATGACAGAACACTTCTATCTAGGATGTCCCGTCTAGTTGTGGTAATATCAATAAGTAGGTAATACAAAAAATTGTCCCAATTAAAAGTCGTAACAAATTAATTATTTGGTATTTGAACATCTTTTTCGAATACTGTTCAAATTTAATTACGGAGATATTTAAAATATGGCAAATGTTAATATTACATAACGTATTGACATTACCAGAGCCGCAAAAGACTTCTGTCTACGTCTAGGCCTACATTTTATGCAACTGTGACCTCCCGGTAGTCTCATTGTTTTTCATTTATTTATTTTTTTGTTTTTTTTTTACTTGCCAAAAAGTAAAAGTATTGAGAATTCGTAATTACATTGACTTGCCGGAGGCATATGGTCAAATGTACCTACATATATTTGCATAAAATTTCTAGTTGCAGCTGTTAGTTTTTATGTAATCGCGAAGCGCTTTAATTGAAGTAATTTGCTGGGTAATGGATTATTTTTGCCAATTAGAAAGCGATTGAGCGTGGATTTAATTACATTTACACGAATATATCAGAAATAGTTGGAATTAAATATGTGAATTACTTATTCAATATGTCAGAGATAACATAAAATGAATTCTGGTAATAAATTGTTTCCGGTTTTACTTTCACTGAAATTTATAAAAAATCTTTCTGCGTATTATTTTTACAAATACAAACTAATGTTAAGCTTGTAGAGTAAGTATTTTTCCTTAAAAAGGGATCAAAAATATGATTAGTCATTCTAGTATTGATTCTAAAAAAAATTATAAGACAGATTTTTATTTCTAGGTTCATACAATTAGGTATTTTTTTTCAATGCTTCATAACAAAGAACTTTGGGAATGACATATTTTTAATTTAATAATTTGGTTTCATGTTGATCTTTAACATTTTCCATCAGATCCATGTATTAACTAAAACTAAAGTGGGCAAAAAATAAGAAATATTCTCTATAAAAAACTGTAGGTATACAGTCTTAAATACTTGTATCTTCACTAGATGTGTTCAAGGAAGTTTTTTCGTAGATCTCAGGGTTATGGAACTTTACTATACATTTTTTTAACTTGTCTTGGTTGTGGCCGTTGCGGACCCATTTTCATATGAACTTTTTACGAAAATCTTAAAATTAGTCAAAGATTCACCCTTTAAACTTTGTACAAGTGCTTAGTAAACACCCTGTGTATATGGTTGCTGATGTTCTGAAGTTGTGTTGGTATATTTTGTCAATCAGATTCAAAGAGAAAATGCAGTTTTAAAATGATCTATACTCATATAGAGAATTTCTCCCTCCCTATATAAATTTTCACTTGAAGAAAAATCATTTTTAAAAACCGTTTGCCTATTAGAAAGGATGCACAGAAAATATATGCACATGTATCCACCATAAATAAAAGCAAGACAATCGAATGTAATTGTGTCCATTCATCCAGTGATGGTCAGTACATACAAAAACATGGGACTTGCTTTCCTTGTATTTTTGCTCTATTTAACTCGAGACAATACTCGAGTTTAGTATTCCTATCCGGTCTCTTTGTGAAGTCCACGTAGACAATAATATATTTAGTTGTTGGAAAAGGAAAGGATTTTTTCGAACCGTGCGTTGCTTTCTCTTGTACAGGGCGTGTGGCGTGATCGGACCTTCGACATTCCATCCTTTATTTCACAAAATAACAAACAAGTAGTCTACCTGTATTTCGAAAGCAAAGCGATTGCGCATACTTATTACTTTGTCTTAATTTTTGAAATACAATTCGCCATTACAATTTTGCACAATTTGTCTTAATTTTTGAAATACAATTCGCCATTACAATTTTGCACAAAGTTTCGGTTCCACCTTGTATATTACTTATTTATCTTAAATGGGGCTACTATTCGATGATTTTGTTACTCTGTATAAACTATTGAATCAAAATACAAACGTCGAACAGAAATTGTATTAGGTATCGTTAAAATCGCTAAAGTCAACTAGTGGTGACTCATCACGATTTTTTAAGAAGTGTTTCATACGTATGTCATTTCTATAAAAAGCTGTGACATTAAGGCCACCGATAAGTATAGCAGAAACCGAGGCAGAAACAGTGGTGTCATTTGTATCATAATTCTGTGATCATTGTTGATAGAAGGCAAGGAGTACCACTTTTCTTTTTTTGTACATTTGGAAAGGTGGAAAATTTTATTAAAAAGAAAATTTCCACATCGTCCCGTGAAGTAACTGCTCTTTGGGGCTTTACTTTTTAGAGTGGATGTTCTCCATTAGCCCTATCATCCCACATAAACGAAAATTTTATTTTTTTAAATAAACTGAATTTATTTGACTAAAAAAAATAATTTCGGATTAGTATTTTAGGAAACACGTATTCTTACCCTTAAAAGCTTGTTAACGTCTGGAGCACTCCAGGGTTTCAAATCTGGTCCCTCTTCTCTTATCTACTTTTGTTAATGATTTACTACCTTTCTCAGTCGCCATAAATTAATATATGCAGATGACTTAAACATGTTTTCTTCTGTGTCAAATGATCACAATTGAGTTCATCTTCAGAGTTCTTTAAATAGGCTAGTGGAATGTGATTTAAATCATTTAAATTTAAATATATCTAAATGCAAAGTTAATGTAATGCAATGTAGCTTTTATTGTTTTCTATTTCCATAATCTAAATACCTAGACACTTGTATTTCTTTTTAGTTTTGGTTTCTAGCCTCCGTTGCCCTTAGTAAGCGTTCGGATCAGGATCGGTTTCTGCTTAAATTTATACTGTGCAGGGTTTACCGTTGACATCTGGTTGCGGGCAAAGAATAATAAATAATCTTAACATTAGGCTTTTTCTGCTGTTAAATATTATTATTATATTCAGCTGATGAAGTGGCTGAATAAGAAAAGAGAAAAAAAAACGTTCCGAATTCTGTAAGGATTTTATAACTTTAATAGTACCTACCTGTTTTAACTTTCCTAAATGCGTCTATCTCTACTTTGGACAAATAAATGCAATAAATATATAAATAAATAAGTATACCAAGAAATGAAATGTCTATTATAAGAATCATATTGCGGGAATTCGTGAACCAGCCTCATTTTACCCGTACCATGTCTGGGTCTACATATAAGTATGCAAAATCAAAAGAGAGATACATTCTCATCGAATTATTCTGAATATAATACACATATTTACGATTTTATGATCTTCCTGACCATAAAGATTCTCGTACAATGTACGATTTAATTACATTAAAAATGTCTCCGGAGGGGTAATATATTCAGATATACGATCCCGGAAATGTTGAAACTGCTCGTATATAATAAAGATTCCCCGAAAAGTTCGCATAAGACAAAAGGAAGCAGTAAATAAGGAGAAACTTTGAATTACATCCACGCCAAATTGCGCACGTTCTAGCCGATCGGCAGAAAACCGAGGTTTTCGTTCGAATATCCTCGATGCAGTATAAACTTCTCTGGAAAAGACATTCCTCAGCGAATTCGGTGTGTAAATATAAAAAATGTATTGAAGGGACGTCGATGGAGACGACAACATGAGTTATTTGCGAACCTCAGATAATTACGTTCAAAATGTTCAAAATTGAAAAAATTGTTTGTATAGCGTTGAAGCAAAAAGTTGCTAATGCATCTTGCCCACGTCATAAATTAAAACAATATTCGTTAAATCTGTATTGTTATACACGTAGGCCAGGTTGAACACTTTAAGGCTGATGTAGACAATAAACCACGATGATAAGAGCACCATGGAAACCACAGTAATACTGAATAAATAGGAATTTGTCAAATCAAATTTGTCAGCTACGTAGTGCTTGTAAACGTTGCAACTTTAAATTTTTTTTCTCGAAATCTGCGAATATTATAAATTTCTTGGTGATCGTGGTTGGTATTTTTAATGACGCGCAGTTATAAATCACCTTGTATATATATATTTTTTTAATAATTTAATATGTTTTTACAATAATTAACGGTTTTTATGAAGAAAATATGGCTTAAAAAATTAATAAAAATTGAAAAATTATTCTTTACATTGATTTTCAGCAAAATCGACAAATTTAAACGTTCCGATCGCTAGGAAAAAATATCGCAGCGCTTTAAAACTGTCAGGACTTCTTTAGGCCACTTTGAGGCTGAAAAGTTACAGTCAATATCCTTAGTTTATCCATTATTCGCAAATTTATGCCACATTAAAAAATTTCCCAATTATGCAAACCTCTAAACTAACCAACATTTTCACTTCGAAATTTTTTTTTTATCAAAACCAATAAATACGATTCGTAGCGAAAACTTTGCAGTTTTCAAAACCCTGCTTGGATTTTCTGTACAATCATTTCCCGAGTAATTGATTGCCAAAGCCAAAATTAATTTTTTATTTTGATCGACGATAACTGTGAGAAATCATCATACAGAGCTCTGGAACAGCTCAAATTGAAGAGATTTAAATTATCTAAAAGAGCTTTACGGTGAAATTACCAAAAAATGTTATTAAAGCATAGACCTCTTTTTAGACTTCGAAAATTAAAAAAAAAATTTCGTTGGTTTTCTTATTTTTACTCAAAAATCGCCGATGCTAAAAAATTTTAAACTTCATATCCGAAAACTAGAAACTTGAAGCTTCAATTTCCTTTTTTTTATCCTCTCCACGACCATTTCACTCCTAGTTACAGCTCTTTGAATATCACCAAAAATTTGGAATATTTATACCTTAATTTTTATGACTAGTTTATAACAAATATAATTCGCAAATTGCATGGAGGTAAATTAAATTAAAGTAGAATTCAATAATTTTGTATTCATTCCCTGTATTTCGTTGTTGCCTTTCGACTGCATACAAAATTCTTAAACAAATGATATCGTTATTGTCTTCCCCACTTCTTTGGTCGCCTACTAGATGTTGAGCTAGTTTGTTTACAACAGCGCGTGCAAGCGTTTTATAATTTTTGTAAATTAGGTAATAAACATGCTCGGTGGGTCTAACAAAATACCCATTTAATGCAGTTTTGTACGAACATCACGTATCGAACAAAAACTTCAATCCGCATTGTTTCACGTTTTTGATTTAGGTGCCTTTTACTCAAGCGTGTACTTGGTTTCAAGGCACAATTTTGTCCTTTTACGTGAGTAAATATCGGGGACATTTACACAAAGGAAAACACGTTTTAATAAGAAGACATTTGAACCGAAATTATTTTCTGTCTCAATTAATATTTCATCTAATGAACTTAAAGGATAAAAGACTGATACAACTTTTAAGAAGAATTTTCCGCTCACTTCACAAAAAAGCGTCTCTATCGTAATAGAAGCATCACTACCTTCCTAAAACAAAAAAACCATCTACTCGCCCGATCGGCAAATCTAGTTGGCTGTGGAGGCGTCCATTTTTTTTGTCTTGCGAGTAATGACCGGCTTACTAACTTCTTCGGCTAGACTGGCTTTGCAAACGCTGATCAAAAGCATCTTGATAAGTAGAAAGGACAAAAAATAGCAAGGGCTTCAAAGGACCTCACAAAGAATGCTCTGTATTGATGCTTAACATATCTAAAATGCAATCGCTGCCCAGAGGGATAGCGCTAAAGAAAAAAACATAGGGGTTGTTTTAGATACAGTATAATTGGATTTGACGATACATGCATCGATAGCTCCTTTGTTGTGCAAGACGGTGCTTTTGTCTGTAGCTGTTTCAATTTAGCGTATGTCTTACCTTTTATAGATTCTCCTAGATGTACTCGTTTTCGTATAACACTATTTTAACATGTCTTCGAAGTACAGTACATAAAAGTAATCGAGAATGAGAATATTTCAATTTTTCAAACAGCATATTTCATTGCAAATTTCAGTAAACCAGCAAATTCAGATGAGCGCATAACAGATTGTTTTCAATCTGCAGGGACCCTCCACATGTCACCAGCTGTTTGTATACTGGGTGTTCCACCTAAGACGGATTCTTCTGTAACTCTACAGGGTGATTCAGTCATAATGTCATTAATTTTAAGAGCAGCTAGAGAAAAATGAGTATAATACGATAACGGCTAATATAATACGAATAATACGAATAATATAATACGAATAATACTAATATAATACGATAATAATATAATACGAAAAATACTAATATAATACGATAACGACTAATACGAACTGTAGTAGGATCGTATTCCATGCAAAGTAGAGCAAAAAGTTGTGGGTTTTTTATCAAAAGAAAATCGTGTCATCAAATTGAATGGAATTAATAGAGATGATTGTTTTCGAATGTACGGTTATTACAATTTATCATTTTTAATATTATTAACATTTTCACGTTTTATAATTTTTTTTGTTAAATAATACACAATTTTAGTGTTTCAATTTATTATTCAATATCCAGTTGCGTATAACCAAAGTTTACATAATAAATATAAACTTTAGTGTAAATCTAAACTTTGGAGTAACCTAGGTAGGTACTTATTGTTTTTGAGAAAGCAATACTTATGTTTTTTACCTGTTTAAACTGCCAGCACGAGTAAAATAGCATTCATCCGTCCAGAGCACTTTGTTAATAAAGTTTTGCTGCATTTCGATTTAGGAATAAAGCTTGAACTTTTTGAAAATGTGTTATGTTAACTCCTTTGCGGGAAAAATGCGGGCGATATGGAGGGTGGTAGATTTGATAAACGCTTTAAATTGTTAGGTAAAGGTTTTGTAACCGTGTGTAGTGTATTTTGTATATTCGGGTATTTAGTGTGCCGACTTTTTTTATTTGATAATATACGGTGTGCCACAAACCTCTGCTTTATTTATTTTCTTTTAACGAAAGCTGACTGAAGTTAATACAATTATTAAAATTAGTTATAATAAAATGCAGCATGATACTTTATTTACATTTTATTGGTTTCGTACATATGTATCCGTATACTAAGGCGGATTAATTAAATGTGAACCACAGATTATGATGTGAACTTGGCAACGCTGTTCGCTTCAGCTGACGATTTGTTCGTGACATTACGTTACAAAATTTTCCGAGCTTCCGGGCACCTGGCAGGGCCGCCCTCTTAGCGGGAGTTATGGGTTGATTTCCTTCATTTTTAAAAGTCGAGTAAAACATTTTATTTTTCGATTTTCTGTCTTTATTAAGCCTTCCGAATACGTGGTTAAAATTAATGACATTATGACTGAATCACCCTGTATAACTGTAAAATTTATAAAAAAATAGTTTTAATAAAAGTTGTATGGAATGTAGGCCATGTAAAGAAATATTTTTAGCTTTACAGGGTGTTCCATTTCGCGTGGGCACTACATAACTTTGTTATTTCAAATGGAACACCCTGTATATTATTGCGTTTTTGAATTTATGTGGAACACCCTGTGTGTAATAGAGACGTATTTAAAAATGTTACAGTTTGGAAATCGTATTCGATAAAATTCAGAATAACGTGTATATTACTGGTCGCAAAATATTTTTGGTTGTAAAAATATGGCGTCTTCGAGTCGAGGGGTCGGCAATATCATATGGAGAGGTCGTGAGTAAGCTAGAGCCAAGATGTTATGTTTTGCTCCGCGTTTTTACCGACAGGTCACGAACTAGACGTAAATCTCGTCACGAACAATAAGATCGCGTTACAAAAATATTTCTATGGGTAACGCAAATGTAAAATATATAGATTAGTATTAGCAAGCTGAATTTGTTCATCTTCTGCTATATTAGTTGTAAGCGAAAATCAATTATACCTATTAAATCTGTAAATGATTGTAGCACAGATGAGTATAATTTATACAGGGTGATTACAAATTTGCAGAGCTTATTTGGAGAGTAAATAGATCGATTTTTTTTCTAATTACCACAGTAGTACGAAGAAACATTTTTGGAATCGCTGACTCCATCGATAGCTCGACTGGCTCTGTCTGCACTTTACCGCATTGAAAATTAAACGAGGGCTGATGATAATCTAAAACAGACGGACAAATTTTTTGTTATCACAAAGGCACCGGGATAAAAAGGTGAGGCGCTCTATCTTTGGTCACAACTAATCACTTCTTTCTATGTAAGACATAATTCAAGAGGTTCTCAATAAGTTTTAACAATTTTTATTATTATTAGTTTTTATTTTTTCATTATTACTTACCATTAAAAAATCCTCTCGAAGTTCGTAAACGCTCTATACAGGGTTTTTGATGAATTTTGTTATTATTCTAAAAGCGTTTCGGTGTTCCTTGACATATTTTACAATTTCTTTTTTCTTTTGAAGATTCTAAAGCTATTTCGACGAATTTTGATTAATTTGAAGCTAAGTATACAGGATAGCCCATTAGTGTGAGAAAGTAAAATAACTCCCTTGTTATCCGTAATTCAGAAAAAAAGTTTGTATAAAAGTGTACAGAAGCAAAAAACCTAAAGGACAAAATTAATTTCAAACACACAGGGCGATGAGTGAAAACGGGACACGCCAAATATTATATATGTATTTTAAATGGAACACCCTGTATATTTTTAAACATATGGATTTCCGAGGAAATTCTATATATGGCAATATAAACAGTTTAACATTTTAGTGCGGTGTTGCCAAGTTATGTAAAAAATTCTTCGAATTTTGGAATTTTCAACTACTAACACTTGGAGCAAAAATACATAACTAATATAATTTGGCAACCTCGCACTAAAATGATAGACTGTATATATTGCTATATATAGAATTTCCTCGGAAATCCATATGTGTAAAAATATACAGGGTGTTCCATTTAAAAATGTAATATTTGGCGTGTCCTGTTTTTATTCATCACCCTGTATGTATCAAAATAATTTTGCAGTTTAGGTTTCTTGATTCTATATAACTTTTATATATATATTTTTTTCTGTATTATGAGTAACAAGGGAGTTATTTTACGTTCTCACACTAATGTCCCACCCTGTATATACATGGGTGACATTTTTTACTCACTGTTCGCACAATACGAAGGCCACAATAATATTTGCTGGTAATATGACAATTACAATTTTATTTACATGAAACATGAACGACGTATAGCACCTGTTCCAATATAGTTTCACCCCGAGTCCGTTAGTCCCCCTAACGACACCACTGTCCAGATGAAGTAAAACCTTCGTCGACCGCACACTCTACAGTCTTTCCCTCTAACAAGGCGCAAAAACCAGAGGGCAACCGCACCATAATTCGAAAATTGTACCCTGCCGTCGGGTCCGTTTCGTTATCTGGTTACATTACGTCTCAAAGCGAAAGTTTCCTTTTTCCGAACCATTTCCGCTTTACCGGGACGTACTAATTAAGTTGTTAGGACAATGGGGGTGTGGACAGGCCTTAATTATACAGCGCTTTTAAAGTCGTCAGCCAAAAACCTCCTAAAATATGGTACAGAGTGTATCAGGAACAATATTTTTATATGGAAGAATTGTGTTCTAAATAGTGAACTATTTCCTGATTTATACGTAGCGTATAGGAAAAGTCGCAAATTTCAGGTCCATCCCAGCAAGCGAATGGTGGAGGTGCTTTAATTGCTGTAAAAATAGATTTCAACTTAAATCTTCTCAATGTTGATTTCTTTATTCGTTTATTGTTATTAATTTATACATTTCTACATCTGTAACAATAAATAACAAATTTTTTTATACTCTTGCTCAACTGGAATTGATGCAACGAGATAATGTAATCATTGTGGGCGTTTTAGATATTTCAAATTTTGTCAATTTGAATTCTGTTGATAGAAAAATAAACTTTGTTAACAATTTTTGAAGTTTATTCAACTTTAACGAATTTAACCATGTTCAATATAACTTGGGTAGATTATTTGGCTTATTATTATTACTTCTAATGTTATAGACATTAATATACTTTCATAAGTTCCTCAGCTCTAGTTTTTACGTAATTTATATAGAAAGAAGTATAATTTCAAAAAGAAAAAATTATTTTTAATAATTTAGTCCATATAGTTGACAGGAAATTTTTGTCTGAATATAATGATATTAATTCTGCCTTAAATCAACTTCGTTGTAAGTTGTATGTAGTGTGTGACGATATATTCACTATATACCACGCGCTTCAACGTGTCCAACGGTGCAAGCATTTTATGGCGCCCAACAAAATTAAGTTTACTATTAAAAAAGGGGGCTCAATCATTGGGAACTATTTTGTATATTGAAGTAACAGTATTCAACTACAGCATGTGTAATTAATATTAATAAATGAGGTGGTAGCGATTTTTTGAAAAAAAAAAAATTCTCGACTCCTTTTAGTCGTAGGAAATTTTTTTAAATTATAAAAAAATGTAAACTTTCAAATGACAATAATGTCATTCCGACGAAATTTCAACTATAAAAAAATCTACAATTTTCGAACTAAAAAAGTAGATTTTTCGCATATTTTCGATTATTTTGCACAGGAAAGTACATCTCTTAGAGAAAATTGTAAGCTCAATATGGGTCACTTAATTGCATTACTGTATGATTTATTGAAACTTGAAAAAAAGTATTTTTTTCGAAAAACTCAATTTTTGCAGAAACTATCAAATATTTAACAATTTTACAAAAATGCACTTATTGTATTTGCCAAGTACTACATATTCTGAAAGTTTTGTAAAAAAATCTTTTTTCGTTTTAAAGATGTTTTCAGTTTTCAAAAATGCGATTTTTACCCGTTTTTTGCAATAATTAATACATTTGTTTATCAATTGATATCGGACTGGGCTCAAAATTTTTGTTATAAAAAGCTCTGCAACTTTTGTCTAAAACATTTTTTTCTAAAATGTTTAGTTTCTTTTTAAATCAAAAAAATTGTTTTTTGCGAACTTTGGGCGCCATTTAAAAAATGAAGCCTTAACATTCAACTGGGGTAAAGTAGTTCATTCAATTTTATTGACTTCTTCCTAATTTTTGTATGTCTTTATTTACTGAAATAAATTTTGGCAAAAATTAGGTATTTTCGATAATTTGACTGGCCTATTTTCCGATGATTTTTCTAGATGACCTCACTAGAAGTCCCTATTTTTAAAATGTTACTTTGGAACCCACTTTGTATATTTTATTGATACTATTTATTCATATTCTGCAATGGATTTCTGTCGGCCATTAAAGCATTATTATTATTATCATCATTTTTAGAGTTACATTCAGCACTCTTCCCGTTAAAAAATCCCACTTCTGATATTCGAAGTTAATTTGAGCAACACGGATTGAAAACTTTTCTATAAGAAATTGAACAATAGACTCTATTCTCCAACTTCAGCGGCAGTTATAGTACATAGACATATTTGTTCCATTCACAGAACTCTTAAAAAGGAGCACTAGATCTAGTAAAAGGATTTGGAGGTGATTTATGACGTTCGCGAGAGATGAACGCTCTCTGCTGGCAGCGAAACGAAACAATATTCTTTCGTCTAATCGTCTTAGTTTTTCTTTTACTACTGTTGCCGCCAGTTTTGTTTTTATTGGCCGTCCTGCGGTGCGCGGCCCTGCCGTACCAATAAAGGGATTATTGATTCGACGTTGGAGATATTTTATCGAGATTTCTGCTCTGGACCGCTTTTCCAACGACTCCGAGTTGAACTGGAAAGAGGAATGGACCCGGTCGAAACTTAATTTCTGCCTACGTCTCCATCGGGTTGTTTGCAAATAACGATCGTAGTTTACTATGAGGAACAAAAGAACGAAACGATCGTACGTCAAAACGTTCGTTTCCAATCGTGTCACTATCACGAAAAAAATTATGTTAAAAATGTACAGTTCTTTTGAAGGCGAGGTTTTAATTTTAAGTGGTTATAGCCTAGGAGCCAGATAAGGTTCCGTGGCCAATCAGAGTGCCACGGCTGCAAACAACTTAATCCTAAGTATTGTGACCTCCTGAATCCAAAAAACTTGGTCGCAAAGCCTGAAAGTGGTCAGTTTAATTATTATTAACAAATTAAATGTTTAAATGGATGTAAAAAGTTTATTTTTATAGTTAGTACAATTTTGTAAGAAAACCTTTATAAATATATGGCATGAAATGATTGTTAGGATGCGAGAAACAATATCCGGTAACTTTTTTGGCTTTTCATCGAAGTTGAATAAAAAAAAGCCTTATAAACAAATATAACCAGCATTTTCCTTGAAATTTCACAACTTTCAAAGCTGCTTGAATTGTTAAATAAATTAATTAATTAATGGAACTTACCTATCTTGTCCTACGTCTCAATCCGTCTAATACCAGAGATATGGTAAAATTGGTTTGCGCGGAGACGCAATATTTGCACTAAATTTGCAATAACTTTGGTTAAAGTTAATATTTTTTTAATTTTCAAAAAAGTATGTTATGAGAAAATGTAACTATTAAGGCATAAAAAATTGTACTAGCTATAAAAATAAACTTTTTACAGCCTTTTAAACAATTAATTTGTTAATAACAATTAAACTGATCACTTTCAGGCATTGCGACCAAGTTTTTTGGATTCAGGAGGTCAAAATACATACTTAAGAATAAGTTGTTTGCAGCCGTGGCACTCTGATTGGCCACGGAACCCTATCTGGGTCCTAGACTATTATTGGTTATGCCAAAATAAAGCGCACCCTGTGGATATGTTACATTGGTGCGCCGCTGTATTCTGCCGTTTCATTTCCGCCCTTTTATGTTTCCGCCACAATTAAAACGGCCATCGTATTTACGAGTGCCCGATTCATTATTCCTTTAAACTTTTTCCGAGCACATACACACTTGCCAACTTTTTGCCATAAAGTCACGAAAGTGCCGGAAGCCAACTTGACTGGCCCGATAAATTTGTTTCCAGAATAATTCCAGTCGCTCCAGCTGAATCGGAATGGCCGGCTAGGTCCACACACAACGAATATCACTGCGCGTTTTATTTTGGTTCGATGTAAAAAAAAAACTGAAGCTGAAAACTATATTCAAAATACAAACGTTTAATAACTATGGAAATTATATAACAATCCAGCGAGAAAATTTATGATTTATTTTATGTCACGAATAAAACTCGCGGATAAAATTTACCATGTACGGAGGCTCTAACAGTGTTTTGGTCTCCAGTTCAGGCCCCAGGCGTATAACATTGTTTGGTGAACTTTATTTGACGAGCTCTATTGTGAAAAAGTGGGTCGCGGTTGTAAACTCGCATTGTTGGAAATGGAAATGTAAATTTCCCGGCATTTTGAACATATTTGCGCTCTCAGTAGCGAACAATCAATAATTATAAAATTGGACGTACGGGGTGTCTCAAACTCGATAGTATGGGCCTACTGTGAGGATACAAAAAATTTAAATAAAATTTGGGACACGAGTTGTTAAATGGGATGAGGTAAGATCCATTTTCAATCGAAACTATTATCTTTGGGATTTGGCAGAATGACGTTATGAATTATATCTTTTCCAGAAACATACCCATTATTTTTTAAAATCGTGAAAATTGTAATTTTCAAGATTTTAAAAAATAATCTATACCCTTATCACATCTAACGGGTTCAGGCACTTTTACCGACTGATTTTCCGTTAAGATTAGATTTATGTCGATGGATATGACAAAAAATTGTGAAAAACTCTCAATTTTTAGTAGCAGTACTATTTAGTCCTGTAGCCAGGGGGGTCCCAATTGCCTCCTTCATTTAGATGGAGTTACCCAAGTGTTTTTTGTGTATTTTGAGCTGCAGAACACGAATTTTTTGGGTAGAAGTTTGCCCGGATGTCGATAAGTTTTTTATTAACAAAAAACCTGCAAAATACTGAAAACTTAGTTTTTGGCAAAATAATTTGAATAATTCTAAATTTTTCGAATTTTCACCCCCAAGAACGGCGGTGACAACATTTTTAAAATTATGGCGATGTTTCGCATGGTACTAGCTATGTCCTATACACATTTAGTTTCGCTCAACGGTATGTTGTCACCGCCGTTCTTGGGGGGTGAAAATTCGAAAAATGTAGAATAGAATTTGCCAAAAACTAAGTTTTCAGTATTTTGCAAGTTTTTTGTTAATAAAAAACTTATCGACATCTGGGCAAACTTCTACCCAAAAAATTCGTGTTCTGCAGCTGAAAATACACAAAAAACACTTGGGTAACTCCATCTAAATGAAGGAGGCAATTGGGACCCCCCTGGCTACAGGACTAATTCACGGATAAGGCGAATGTTTCTAGAAAAGCCATAATGAACTTCCATAATAGGTAATCATGTTTGGGCGGACGAGAACCCAAATGCAATATTAGAAGGCCGTCATCAGCACCAGTTTTCACTTAATGTATGGGTCGGAATTGTGGGAGACCACTTAATACACCCATTTTTTTACCACCGAGGCTTACTGGATATGTTTATCGCCGTTTTTTTGAGGATTAATTGCCCGTACTTTTGGAAGACATCCCATTGCCATTAAGGTTGCAAATGTATTTTATGCACGATGGTGCTCCACCTCATTTTAGTTTAGCTGCACGTGAATATTTGAACAATATCTACCCAAATCGCTGGATAGGTCGAGGAGGCACTCTACCCTGGCCCCCGAGGTCTCCCGACTTAAATTCGTTGGATTTTTTCCCTTGGGGTCACCTCAAACATTTGATTTATACAACTCCAGTGCAAACCATAGACGAATTAAGAAACCGCATTGTCGCATCCTGTGAAACAATTAGACACACACACATTGGGAAATATTGGAGAAAATTCTCGCCACTCGCCAATTTTCATCGTCTCGTCGTGATTTTTTTTAATAATCTCGTGGTAATCTGAATTTTCATATTCCGGTGAGGTTTTTTCGAAAAACCTTTTTTTTTTAATGCTTAGGGAGCGCCCCAACCTCAATTTCGAAGAAAAAATTTTTGAATACTCGATTTTCAGTTGTAGAAAAATACTTTTAAAAAGTATCTGCTATTAATAAAATTGATTATTATGCCCCTTGATGATATATCTGATGTCTTTTCTTCAAAAACCTAACCTCAAAATTATTAATTCTAACCTAAAAACCTTAAACGAAATTTACATTGGAAAAAAGTTTTTTTACATGCCAAAAGTAGGAAATAGATTCAATAGAACCCTAGGTAACATGTTATACCCAAACCATGAATTTGAATCTAACGAACCTAACCTCAAAACCAACATTAACTAAGTTTAAACTCAGAAAATGAAAAATATCTTTATTGTACAGAGATTCGATCAACAATTTTTCCGAGAGCACACACCTTATGCAATACTGTACCCAAATCTGACACCTTCACCCAAGAACCTAACCTCAAAACTGGAAAGATTGTCAAATCAAATCATTAGAGTGAAACAAATTGTCACAAAATTATTTTCTTTAATAAAAAGTATAAATGTATTTTTGTTGAGTGTTCATCATCGCGATCGTCAATACCTTTAGTCAAAACTGAAAACATAACCTAAAGACCCTGAAATTTTGTTTAATGCGAATTTTTTGCTAGAAAAATTCCATAAAAACATCTACATAGCAATAAAACGTTTGTAAAACATTATTGTGGCTTATTATTACTAACCATTTATTAAATTTGCAATTTGGGTACAGTATGGCACAAGGTGTGTGCTCTCGGAAAAAATTGTTGATCGAATCTCTGTACAATAAAGATATTTTTCATTTTCTTTTTATTAATCCTTAATTTACTGAGTTTAAACTTAGTTAATGTTGGTTTTGAGGTTGTTTTTTAGATTCAAATTCATGGTTTGGGTGTAACATGTTACGTAGGGTTCTATTGAATCTATTTCGTACTTTTGACATGTAAAAAAAACTTTTTTTCCAATGTAAATTTCGTTTAAGGCTTTTAGGTTAGAATAAATAATTTTGAGGTTAAGTTTTTGAAGAAAAAACAAAAGATATATCAAAGGTCATAATATTCAATTTTATTAATAGCAGATACTTTTTAAAAAAAAATTTCTATAACTGAACATCGAGTATTTAAAAAAATATTCTTCGACATTGAGGTTGGGGCGCTGACTAAGCATTAAAAAAATAAAGGGATTTTCGAAAAAAACCTCACCGAAATATGAAAATTCAGATTACCACGAGATTATTAAAAAAAAAATCACGACGAGACGATGAAAATTGGCGAGTGGCGAGAATTTTGTCCAATATTTCGCAATGTAACACAGTCGGAATATTTGAATGGGTTCGCCAATCAATGTGTCACAGGATAGATGCCTGTATCCTGTATTAGAGTTGAAGGTGCACATTTTCAGCAACTGCTGTAACGCCTGTATATGTAAAGTATTTTTCATATCATTGCTGTCTGTTAAATACTTTTTCTTATTATTAATCTTAATATTAATTATTTAAAAAAATATTATTGTTATGTATTGTTAAAGTTGATTAGTAAATAACTAAAACATTGAATTTCTATTTTTGTTTTCTACTTCCCTTAAGAATGTGCATATGGAAGGATATTCATTTTTTGCTCGAAAACGAAGCAAGATATCAAAAAAAAATAGAGACAAAAAAGTTGTATTTTTAATCGCATAACTAGAAAAAAATATGACACCTTGTGGAGCCCCAAATTCAACAAATTCAAAGAAACAGCAGTGACGTCTCATAGGTTTATAATATCAACAGGAGTGAATCCCCGGACGCCGCTGGAATAGATAAAATAAATCAAATTACTTCAGAAGACGTCTACCGTTTTTATAAACAAAAATGCCAAATATAAAAAAAATCGGAATTAGGGTTCTCCAGATATTAGGAAAAACCGAGGGAAAAACCTTGTATTTTCTCTAAATTTTAACACCCTGTATCTCCAAAACGAAGCATTTTCGGTCAAGGAAACTCTCCCTGATTTTTTTCGCAATATTAATGGGACACCCTGTATACATATTTGACAACAAAGACAATGTCTACTGGATATTCATACTTATGTCTTATTTTCTAAGGCATTATTTTATTTCAAGTTCAGCACACACCAGTTTTATTGCCCAAATTTTTATACTGACGTACTGACGATGAAAATTATTTTTGAATGCCTATAAATCTACGTTTTAAAACATTTAAAATCGTCATTTTAGCATACGATACGAGCTATTTACTAATATCTAATACGTAATGCGGATGAAGGAAACGATGGTACTCAGTGCCGCATCCCAGTAAATGGCGTAGCATTAAAACATTATATCCCGTATTTCACGATGCATTGCTGACGCGGTGAGATGCAGTTTGCGCAGCAGTTTCATCCAGAAAACGATTTACTGCCAACTACGGAATGGTTATGGTTATGGCGTAATTTTCCCTTTCCGGCGTTTCCCGTTAGAGTAAAGACTGGATATTTTAATAAAACATGTTCCACGTGTGAAAAACTTTTTAGAAAAAGTTTATAGGACATTTTCCGGAGGCGCTTCTGACAGGCCCTGAACGTAATAAAACATATTTTTTCATATAATTCTTCCAAAACAGTTTTTTATGTTATAAAGACTGCAGTTCCATAGCACTAACATCATTTGAAAACACAAATAAATTTGAAATTCATCTTTTGCATTTGCATTTTTGAAACGTAAATTGGATGGGTACAGAAAAAGTATAAAATCTCTAATAAACGAGATATCGATCATAAAGTTCTTGACAGAAGCCGAAAATAAAACATTTAGTTACAAAACTAGCTGTGATTAGTGGATTCACTGGAGCCTCTAGAGGAGAGGAATTGAGGGATTTGTTAAAAGATGTTATAGACGAAGGCTTCCTTGTCTGAATTATATTCCATACAAAAAAGATAAAGGTTGTGCGAGAATTTCTTGCCAGATCTGGGAATATTTCGGCCATAGGTATGGTCGAATTTGTTAGACAATATGCTGCGATATGCTCAACGTATTTTTGGGTTCCTTTAAGTTGCTTTAAAAATAATGAATCTATAAAACAACCAGTAGGAATTCATTCATCAAGAAAGAGTTAAAAGAAGTACATCCAGAGGAAAATGCCAATGCTTCTTCTTCATTTTTGGCGGAATTGGGTACTGCTTTGTTCCAGTGAAATGCTACCGAGGTTGGAAAAGTAATACTGTAACTGAAGGTTATATAGAAAATTGCAGCTAACAGAAGAAAAAAAATCTCATTAGCAATTCGAAGAGATGCTGGTGCATGCTCAACTACAACAAGAAAACAAAGCAACTAGTTTAATATATCTATTATTATGATATGCCAGTAGGTAAATGTATTATTGAATGCAGTAAGATTTAATAATATCTTTTGAATTTTACGAGTTATATGTATATCTACCGGGTTAATGCAATCAAATTTGGTCACAGATTTTTAAGACAAACTTAAGAGACCCGTATTTTTAATTTTTGCCAAGTGAACTCCTTTCGGAGGTACAACCCCTGAAATCCACCCCTAAGAATAGTTTTCTTATATCTCAGAACCGTGTTCTCCGAGAATCACTAAATTTGGCACACAGGGGTTTTATGACATATGGAATAAGACACTTTTTCGTGGGCCCCTTGTCTTTGGAGCCAAAAAATTTGGTCGCATATTTCAATTTCTTAAAAATTATTAGTCCGCTAGAACGCCATTGAATTTAAAAACTTTTTGTCGCTTGATATTTTTTTCATAAAACGCAATGTTTTCGAGAAAAATGGCAAAATGAGATCGAATGCATATCGTGATTCATATGAAATTCTACGTGTTAATCGTAGGTGGTTGGCGTTCACAATTATTAACAAACAAATTTATTTTTTGACAGATCATCAATCAGGTGTGATTCTCGTACATATAAAACAACTATTCTTAGGGGCAGACTTCAGGGGGCTGCAACTCCGAAATAAGGGGCCACTTGGCAAAAATAAAAAATACGGGATTTGTCTTAAGAATGTGTGACAACATTTTGTTGCATTAATTTCGGAACACCTGTATATTTGTCGTAAATGTTATGAATTATATAAGAAGTAGTTTTCAGTAAAACTTATTTATTAGGAATTGGATATTATTTATTTATTTATCTATCTATTTATTTATTTAGAAATTACAATATCCAAAGGAACAAAGTCGCAATTACAGGATAAAGTAAAACAGAAAACCTTAACTAAATTTGAAAAGAAAAAGACAAATCAAAATATAAAATCCAGACGTAAGAAGTTAAGTATAAACAATAACAGACAAATAAAACAAATAAGCTAATAACATAATATACAAGATAAGAATTACATTTGCTAGACAAACTATTTTTCTATGTTATTCATAGGACGAAAAAATGTATCAAGTCGATCTTCATACTTTTGATAATTGAAAATCTTTTGATATAGGGGAGATGCTATTAGTAAATTGGTACGAGGTGTGGATAATTGTAAAGCAGAGGGAAATCTAGAATTAAGTCTAGGAACATGATATAAAATCCTTGAGACTAACGAGTCTGCATTTAAAGTATTACTTATAATTTTAAAAAAGGAATATAATTGAAAACATAGCTCGCCTACGACAGAGACTATCGAAATTAAAACAAGAAAGCAATAATAATTCTTGAGGTGTACCACGGGGAGGATACAATCCGTAACTATTAAATGAATAGTATTTAAAAATCTCCGTTGTACTTTTTCTAATTAAATATTATAAATGGGAATCCAAACAACCGATGCGTATTCACGTTTGCAACGCACAAATGCTGCATACAATATATTTAGAACCTTTACGTTATGAAAGTCCTTAGAATTACGCAAAATAAAGCTTAAATTCTTATTAAGCAGATTTGGTTATTAAACTAATGGGTTCGTCAAACGACTAGTATCAAATGTAACATCAAGGGCAGTAAATTTGCGTAACTATTTAAAAAGATTCTACACTTTTATAATCAAAATCTAGACTAGTTTTGTGTCGACTGTAAGACATAATTTTACATTTGCTTACATTCAGAGGTAGATTATTACAAGATCACCAACTGTGTAATCTGTGTAAGATTATCTTGTAATCTAGTTCATCCAATAGTGGATTTAACTTATTATTATTAACATTAATAAAAATAGCAAACAACAATGGCCCCAGGATCGACCCTTGCGGAACTCCTGAAGATTGATGGAATTTACATGATTGAAAGCCACGATATTGCACAAATAACTAAAATAAGATTTAAACAGAGATATTATGCTTTGCTGTGTCACTTTTGAAAACGTGTTAAGTGATGTGCGTTTTATCATGCTGGTTGTGAATAATTTTGTACAAAATAAATTGTTTGTTGGCGCTTGTTTGCTGAAAAATGTCAGCAAACTGTTTGGCCATACCATATACAGGGTGATCCGAATTTTGTGCAGGAAACTTCGAGGGCAGATAGATCTCTTTAAAATAATATGAGTATGCCTTATAAACATTAGTCTGGAACAGCCCCGTTTTAGAAATACAGGGTGTTGAAGTTGTGTATATCTGCGAAATCTATAACCCGATCTCAATAATTTGGTACAGATAATCTATGACAGTAGGCCTTACATTCATTAAAATATGAGCTTTAAAGGTTCAACCAGTGGTGTACAACTGGACAGGGGCCACCACTTTTTTTTATAAAAAAAACTACGCCACTGAATTTTTTACAAGTCACTGTAACTGATTTATATGAAACGGCGTATCTTAGAGAAAAAAATCAAGTTACCTTTTTTACGTAATTTGTGCATTAGAATATAAATCCGTCACAATAACTTGTAAAAAATGCAGTGGCGTAGGTTTTTTTTATAAAAAAATGACTCCTGCCCAGTTGTATACCACTGGTTATACCTTTAGAGCTCATATTTTAGGGAATGTAAGGCCTACTGTCGTAGATTACATGCACCAAATTTTATTGAGATCGGGTATTAGATTCCGGGGATATAAACAAAAAATCATTTTTTTTTTAACAACTTCAACACCCTGTATCTCTAAAACGGGGCTGTCCCAGACCAATGTTTATAAGGCAAACTTATATTATTTTAAAGAGATTTAACTGCCCTCGAAGTTTCCAGCATAAATTCGGACCACCCTGTAGACGACAATCATGTCCAAGTCTTTTTTCATTTGTTTTTTTTAACTAGGAGTTCTAATTTTCTTATTACTTTAAATTATTCATATAAATAATAAAGAAAAACGGCTGCAAAATCTCTAGTGCACGAAACGGCGCCTTCGCCTTCTCTTGTGAGGGTCCCGCTCGATCGCCGTCAGCCTTAAAAACCAAACGAGAGCGGCGAGCGGCCCTTTGAACAGTTTTCAGTTTGCGTGAAACAGAAACGGCCGTTCAGACCGAGCGCCGGCCGTTGACTCCTCAGTTACACGCCTACTTTGTTATATTGCAGCGCGGGGCCAATCTGGTTTTATTGTTTCGTGTTTGGCCAACTTTAATCCAAGCCGAGGAAGACTCTTCGATTAACAGCCACTTCTGTAAATAGACAAAGGCTCATGCGTATACAGGGTGTCTCAAGTGGCGAACACTCAATTTTCTCAATTTCTCGGTTGATTCGTTGTTAAATTATTTTGAAAAATGGTGGCCAAGAACGATAAGCGAAAATAACCGTCAAAATGTGATGCTCGCCGTTACTGAAAATCCCCACTCATTCATTAGGTCTATCTCGGCCAACTTCAACTTGTCGAAGTCCTCAGTTCACAGAACTCCGAAGTCTCAAAAGTAGCATCCTTACAAAGTTAACGTCTTACAAGAACTATAGGCAGATGACAGAAGATTACAGTTTTGCGAGGAAATTAGAAATTTATTTGAAAGACAATTTTCACTGAGGAAACAACTTTTTGCTTAAACGGAACTATGAACAGTCAAAATACTAGATTTTGGAGCCCAGAAAATCAGGATTGTATCCAAGAAAAACATACACAACGGCCGGAAAAAGCGGAAAGCGGAATTTTTGGGCTGGAATAGTAGGAAATCGCATACTGAGACCTTATTTCTTCGAGGGCAATTTGACATGCGACATTTATTTGGATTTTTGATGTTTTCAGCTGTTTTCATCCCTGGAATTAATTTTTCCTAAACCTAATGAGCACGATGTGCCTGCTAGTGATGTCTGGTTCCAACAAGATGGTGCCCCTCAACATTTTCGCCTCGATGTAAAAAATTACCTTGAATGAAGTTTTCCCAAATCGATGGATAGGCAGAAGAGGGTCGCTTGAATGGCCACCACGCACCCCTGACTTAACCCTACTTTTGTGGGGTTATCTAAAAGGCAAAGTGTATGTGAACATTGTGAACAGACCAGCCATATCGCAGGATTGAAAAATTGTATCGGAGAAAAAGTTTGAAACATAACACCAAATGTAGGTAATTGATAACTTTCAACATCGAATTGAGCATTGTATAACGGTTCATGGAAGCCACTTTGAACATTTACTGTAATAAAATAAAAAATAGTACTAAATTATTGTTTTCATTTAATACCTCCAAAAAAAGTAGGTATAATTATATCGCTGAAGTCGTCTTTAGAAGAGAAGAGAAAATATAGAGCGCTCCATTGCTCCATTAAAAAAATTGTCGGTAATGGTTTGTCAAACATTGCTCAAAAAATAGAAAATATTGCGGAAAAGTAACAATTTGTATTTACTAATTCGCCTGTTCATCGATTTTTTAAAATTTCAACTGGAAAAAGAAATTATGAATTTTGGGACACACTGTATACACCGTGTCCACCTAGTGCGCGGAAGTCCAATATCTAGGTTAATAAAAGATATAACTTAATTGTTTTCTCTACAAAGTTGCCTACTTTCCCGAGCTGCACAAAATGAAAATATATTTGCATATACAGGGTGTTCAGTTTTTCCTGGGCAGGTACCTACTTAATTTTTTTAAATGGAAACCTGTATTTTTATTTTATGATTTATGGCATTATCGAATTCTACGTGAAAAATTAACGGGACTTTGTGTGATGATCCCTATTAAAATATTGATAGTTTTCGAGATAATCGACTTTTCATTTTTTTTTCTTACGTTTCGTCACTTCTAGTAGGTAGTTGACATAGTTTTGATTGTATGATAGTTAGAAATTATTTTTTTTTCAGGAACTGTAGAGTTCTCCTTCCTCTTTCAAAAAACGTATCAAAGTTGACCTGCGATATACAAGGGGCAAAACAAATCGTGCCAAACCTGATAATTTAAAATTTGAAAAATCCGGACTTTTTCAAATAGAACACCCTGTGTTTTATGATTTCATTAGATGCCTTTCTGTAGACCCTACAATTTTTTAATTGCTTTCCCTATACCTAAATTGCGTAGTTTTTGCAAAAAAAAACATTGTTATGTAAAATACCAGATTTGCACCCATTCCTTTGTCGGGAAAAATATTGTAAGGGCATTTATTTTAAGTTAGCTTGCGACTATGAGTATTCTTTTTTCAAAATTCTATTCATCCAAATTTTTCAATCTCCAATTTCACTAATAACTCCTAACTACGGTAACAGTGCTTGATTTTCAATATGATACGGATGAAACTTCATCTTCGATATTTTACTTGTCAAGCTTTTGAAAACTCCAAGGTTACTACTAATTTCCTGGCACTAATATTTGGATTTTCAACAGCAGACGCCACAACTTAAAACTAAATATTATCGTTGTTACTTTCATGTCTCCTGGCAGTTTTCTCATAATTCGCATTTACTGTTCATTCAAACCTTTCCTTCACATTTTCAAAACAGTGGGAATCTGTAAATTTGGATTATTTGCTTTGTAAGTACGTGCTGCTAGCAAACATTTCCCATATTTTGCTAATTTTTAATCACTTGTAGCCATTTTATGGTTTTTTGATTTTATTTACAAATAAAATAAATGGTAACTTTCCATAAAGACTTATTTATTAAACTCAAATATGTAAATTTTTCAGTTATTTATTTTTTATTTTAAATAGTGTAGCTAGACAACTAATAAATTTAATAAAAATAAATACCCTTACAATATTTTTCCCTACAAAGGAACGGGCGCAGACCCCGTATTTTACATAAAAATGTTTTTTTTTGCAAAAACTACGCAACTTAGGTATAGGGAAAGCTATTAAAAAATTGTAGGGTCTACAGAAAGGCATGCATCTAATGAAATAAAACACAGGGTGTTCTATTTGAAAAAATTTAGATTTTTCAAATTTTAAATTATCAGGTTTGGCACGATTTTTTTTGCCCCCTGTATATCGCAGGTCAACTTTTGATACGTTTTTTGAAAAAATAATTTCTAGCTGTCATACAATCAATCATAATTATGTCAAGTACTAGAAGTGACGAAACATAAGAAAAAAAAATGAAAAGTCGATTAACTCGAAAACTATCAATATTTTAATAGGGATCATAACACAAAGTCCCGTTAATTTTTCACGTCGAATTCGATAATGCCATAAAAAATATAGGTTTCCATTAAAGAAAATTAAGTTGGTACCTGCCCAGGAAAAACTGAACACCCTGTATATGCAAATACATTTTCATTTTATGCAGCTCGGGAAAGTAGGCAACTCTGTAGAAAAAAAAATTAAGTTATATCTTTTATTAATCTAGATATTGGACTTACGCGCACTAGGTGGACACGGTGTATACTCGTGTTATATGCATTTTTAATATATTTTTTTCATGCTTTCGATATTCTGATCTACGGATCGAATCGCGAAAAACTGACAGAGAAAATTTGGCTGCTAAAGTTTCACATACACTACAATACTAAAACTGTACACATGAACCGCTGTCGGAGATATTCAAACGTGGCAATTTCGCATCACTTGTTGCGAAGGAATCGGACGACGAGGCCGAGTAAACAACGGAAAAGACCCACCGCTGAAAACGATTAGGTATCCATCCCGAAACCCGTGGATAAATTATGTTTACCCGGGGTAAAAATAACACGGATGTTTTCGGTTCTTTAATCTGCCACCTACGATCAAGAGGGCCGTTGCGGCATGTCAATCACCGTGAAAGATTAACCATCCGAAAGCGTTCACCAACGGAATGAATGATCTCGCTAATATCCAATTTAAAAAGACTCGAGGTTTACAAATACGCCCCCGCTGATGGAGTTCTGCACTCGAAAATACTTTCCCGCCTTGTCGGCTCGTCATTTTCGCTTTGTGGTTCCTCAGGGTTCATTTCTGGGATTATGATGGATACCTTTTGAAAGTCCAACTTTCGTATAACATTGTATACTTTTTGGTTTTTGTATCATATAGGTAAAAAAAAATATTCAACGTCGAAATTATTCATAAATTCTGAAAGTGTTAGTAGTGGTGCATATTATTTTTTGAATCTTTCTAAAATTGAACAAAAATAAAAGTAAACGTATGTAGCAAAACTCTTCATTCGGTTTATGTGTTTTAATCTTTTTTATAACAAATTGTCATATTTTGAAAAAGTATGACTTTAAAATAAATTATTCACTTGTTTTGTTGCAAACTTTGGCCATAAAAAATAGATATAATAGTCAAGGCAAGGGGGCAAAAATCTGGAAGATTGTAGGATATTTTGATAGACATCCCCCTCCTCCCATTTTCGAGGTTGAGATGCAAGGGTTAGAATAACTATGAAATCCTTACATCAGGGAAAAGCCACCCCAATTTCCAAATTCTTGGCATTGAACTTGCAAAGGGATCTTTTGTTTCCAAGTTCTATGATTCCTAATAAGATTTCACAGTTTTTGAAAGTAGAACATCCTGAAACATATACAGGCCATTCATTCCGAAGAACATCGGCAACGTTACTGGCTCATACAGGAGTTGATGTATTAGCAATGAAGATACATGGGTGGAAATCAGCCACAATTGCAGAAAGTTATGTTGCGACAGTTCAAGTAACAAAAATGAAATAGCCAACAGGGTTCTTTACAATGACACATTAACTTGATTGTTTTTGACAATTAGGAAACTTGATTAAAAAGTCAAAATTTTATAACGGCATTCAAATAAAAATATATTAAATTTTGTTTCCCCTAGTTCTAGTTTTATTAAATGTCATAAATAAATTGTAAAACCAAGCAAAGACAGGAAAACATAAAAATACATGAGATCTCCGAATAAGAAGTGGTCCCATATCACAGCAACCCCAGAAAGTCCCCAGCGACCCTCGCCCATCCCGCCGTGATATAACCCCGAATGTTATTTTTTATTTTCATTGTTATTACGTTCTTTTTCATCTCCCATTCGATATTTTTCTCTCCTCCGACATATTGCCGGCTCCCCTGAAAGTTGACCACGAGCCTAAGCATTTTCTTGTATTACTTATTATTCGTTCTGATGTCCCGTTTGGGCCACTCAACGTAATGAAACGGAAAGGACCTAAAAATAAAACGGAGCCCAACCGCTTGTCTGTCCTGATTTAATGTAAGTGCGACAATTTTTTATGTGAGAGACGTAAGTAGCATTTAGAGGAATATTAACATTCCATTTTGTGGTGAAATGTTTAAGATAAAAAACGTTTCGTCTTATGTTGCACAGCCTCAAGGCTTTGAATTGTTATAGGAAATATGGAAAATGTTCAAATGAAATCAGCTTTCTTGAGAATACAATGCAAAACCTTCATGAACAAAGATGTTATTAAAAATATATACAACTGTACCCTATTAATTACATAATACAGTACGCGCCTAAAGTATGGAATAAATTCAGTAAAAACGAAACAGAAACGAAACGTATAAAGGATTATTCATAATTATGTTAACCAGTAACTTTTGTTTCTAAACGTAAAATATTCGAAATATTTGGAATTACTCAATTTCCGACGCTGAAAACACACATAGGTATTGAATTTTCAAAACCGAAACAACATTATTAATTGCTCCATAGCAAAATTTGGAAAAACTTTATCTATTATTAAATTTAA
This sequence comes from Anoplophora glabripennis, assembly GCF_000390285.2. Classification (NCBI taxonomy): domain Eukaryota; kingdom Metazoa; phylum Arthropoda; class Insecta; order Coleoptera; family Cerambycidae; genus Anoplophora; species Anoplophora glabripennis. The sequence goes on along the minus strand of NW_019416609.1, from coordinate 908,292 downwards.
TTAACTAGCCCGAGACTTTAAAACCAAGTCGACTGCTCAATGTGAAACATAAGGAAGAACTGACTTTTTCGAGATCTTTCCCGAATTCGACACCTCGCTTCGACACGCCCATTTCTTGGGTCCAAGTTTCTGTTCTTATCTTATTGGGAACCCTGAATATCGGGACGCTTTGGCATAACTATGCCATGTTAATAATTGTTTATTGGACTGAATTTACCTTTATATAAATAATTATGTGACTTACAAGTAACCGTAGCCTTCCTCTAGCGACTCCGTGTAGCAAATATGGGACGGTTAGTCGATCTCATTTAATCTACTTTTATAGCTTGGAAAATCTGTCAAAAAACCAGCTACTTGATCTGTTACTTTCTTTTCCAATTACTATCAATTTAACAATTTGATTTAATACTACTTTGGGACCTCTACGCTCTTCTCGTGGTTTCGCGCGTTATTAAAAAATGGGTTTCTACGCTGGCGCCTCCCAAACGCAACAGATGACTGTCACATGGCCCCCACTCTAATTGAACTTGTTCAAAAAATATGGCTAAATTTCCCCAAAGGACAACGCCATACCTACTTGAGAGCCATTCACTTTCCAATAAATTAGTGTTGACTGAAATATTTTACTGTTTGGCCCCTCCGTTCCGAGAACTAACAAATAAAATACCACGCGTCCCGGCTTTTGTTACATTTCTATAACTTGTATTCCTCAAGGTTCAAACCTTGACCTACTTTTATTCTTCATATTCATTAGTTATCTTAATTCTCCATTAGAAACAGCTCACTACTATTATAAATTTTTCTGTAATTGGATGAAAAACCTATGACATTAAATAAATGTAATAAATAAAATAAATAAATAAATGAAATAAATACAGTAGTGCTCTTTAGTTGTATCAGAGGTCTCCATTTTGTCGAAATTTACTACCGACAACATTGAATCTTTCAGTTTACTCCGATTTTTTTAGAGAAAAGTGAATGTTTACATAAACTTCCCCCAATACTGGCGAAATAAAAAGCGAATTTGGACCGCGCTCCTGGGCCAGATAAGTGATGAGCTGCAGGGCGGTTTGACAAACAGGAAAAGGGGACACAATGGGTGAATATTTGCAGGAAGGGCCATGTGTTACCGCGACCTGAGGAGATGTGACAGGCGACTGGTGGAAGTTTATAAATTCGGACGTCTATGTGTGGGCTTTACACTTATTCCCGGGATCAACCCAAGGGGGATTACGTTTGTTGGCAATATATCACTTTCTTTCCTCATGTTGCTGTAATGGTCTGTGAAAAAATAGTGTTTGTATAGGATGTTCTGTAACGATTGGGCCATACTGTAATGGGAGGTTCCTGGAGTCAAAATAGGCCGATCTATAGCCCAACTTACCTTGGGGTAAAAGTTATTAATGACAGGGGGGATGATAAAATGAAAAAAAAAAGATTTTTCTCAATATTTTGTAACACGTACTATATGTTTGGACCAAATTCGGTCTACGGAAGGTTATCGTGATGCTGAATTCAAATTTGATTAGTATTTCGCCATATTTTACACAAGACATACAATTTCGGCGCCCAACGTGGGGCCAGTGACAATTAAAACCATAATTCAAAATGAAAAATTCTCTCTCTAATCGTTAAAATAAATATTTTTTTCTACACGTGACGTATGTACATACAGTGCTGGCTATTTTTATATTGCAATGCAATGCAAAGAAATTACATAAGCAATAAAGGAAGCTACTTTTATCACCCATAGTGATGCTAAATTGTTTACTTAGCAACGGCGCAATGACGGTGATGCATAATATAGTGCATACAGGGTGTTTTGAACGAATGGGCCATACTGTAATGGGAAACTCCTGGATTCAAAATAGACGGATCTAATCCAACTTCCCTTAAGAGCGCCATGTTCTTTAAATAGTATTTTCCACAAAGACAAATAATTTCAAACATTTAATAACTAAATAATCTAAAGCTTATCAAATAATAGGAATGTTATGTCATGCCATCTGGGTATTTTCAAAGACGCCGCAGAAAAACGAATAAACAGGTGTAAAAAACGATCAAACCTTCAACGTTTTAGGTACTGAAATCTACGAAAATACTAAGTTTTTTATATATAACTCCACATTTAAATATCCTTATAACATTTACTTGCTTAATCCTACATATAAAATTGTTTACTTTTATTTATAAGTACGTGAAAATAATTCTTAAAATGTGAGGTTAAGATAACTGCAAACGCATCTTTTACAAACGCTTTGTTTTTAGTTATTATTTTATTTGAGTAAATTTAAATAGTAACAATGAATAAACAGAACACCAAGGATTTTATTTGTGTGCTTACTTTTGTTTTACATGTTTTACTTTTCAAGATTTCAGTACCTAAAACGCCAGAAATTTGACTATTTCTCGGCCAGGGATATGGCCACCTTAATGCAAAAGATAACAACTTACACACAAAGATGGAACAACCTCTTTTGCTAGATATTTTGTGACACATAGTACATATTTGGTCTAAATTCGGTTTATCGTGATGCTGATTTCGCTCTATGTTATAGGTGGCCTCCTTCATGATTGTCCTTATAAAATTTTGATGGATTTTATTTTTCCACACGCTAGTTTTCTTCTGAATTCCTTTTTTCTTCAACTTGCTGTCTTCTAAATTGTTGTGTTTCCTAATATGTCTTTACTAGTTCGATTTCTGCTTTGTTTTTCAGTTTAAATTCTCTGTATTTTAATTTTTCAAATTTGATTATACCCTTTCTTAATTTTTTATTACATACGCAAAAAAAATCTTGATTTAAATGTACAACATTTGATTTTAAGGTTAAACGAATTCTATTCTTAATTTTATGATTTACATAGATTTTATAGAAACATGTTTTGTATTGTGTATTGATGTATCGTTTGTTTAATACAAAATTGAATAGTTTGGTGAAATGATTGTACATACTTAAGAATATATTTGGAGACTATATTTGGATATAAATATAAATATTTCTCAGTAATAAAAAATATTTTGTTTTAAATTCACAACACCTAGTACAACAGCTAGGATCGTTCGTAAGTTTGACCAACCAGACATAGATCTGTTAGGGACTTATTGATGGTCCGCATCATTATTAAACGATCCATCTGCTTTAGTGTCGTTACTCACAAGGAGATGTGTATACACAGAGCGTAAGTGCTGGCTCCATCTATCGTGCTACTTTCCACCTATGCCATTCTGTGACCTACAATTTTCTTTCAAGAAAACACAAGTTTGATTATAATATGCTACATTTATCTTGCATAATTCCTACATTAATCCTAAATTAATTTTTTTTTTAGGGAACTGGTAGTTTTGAAACATATGTTTGTAGTTTAAGATGACATGTAGAAGATATTGTAGCTAAAGTCCGAGGTAATAAATTTCAAAACTATAAAAGATTTAAATTAATTTATATATATTTAGGAATAATATAAATTCTAAGAAACATGATAGATTACAGCAAATATTTCACGTAGTTTGACAAAAGTATATACATTTGAATAGAATAAAGTAACATTTACGGCAAATAATCCCACTTAAAACTATCTGCTTATTTGATCCAAATACTTTTTTTTTCAGTGCACTTTCCTTTTTCTGTACTGTATTTTTATGACGCATATCATTTACTGAATTGCTAAAATTTCCGAATGTTATGCTCAAATTCTTCTAGACAGAAAAATTGTCTCGTGTTTGTATACGTCCCATTCTTCGTAATTCAAATCTCGTTTGAAATTTCCTCCGGTTTACAACCTAGAATAAAAAACTTTTCAAAGCTCGCAAGAATCTATTCTGCACCAAGGGCCTACGTATCGACCTAAGCTAATTCCACATACCAACAAAAAATCCCGGAAAGCATTCACAGCCAATTATGTTTTGCCTGTAATTAGTTCTCCGGTGCCAGCAAACTTTTACTCGCAAAAACCAACGAGAATGTCTTCGGAGAGTGATTCGTTTAAGTCGGCAGCGCTGCTGTCGCATTTGTTCTCTTACTTCTACGCCAAAGTTTCAGAGTGATGAGGATACTGTCGCTATAGTCTTACAATGAACGTAAAACAGGATTATTTGTGGTGTTAATTGAGATTATTTTTTTAGAAGACGATTAATCTCTGTTATAAGATTAAAAAATGGACACCGGGTGCAGTTGGGACCGCCCCTACGCCACTTTGGCGTAATTAATTCCGATGATTTTTATTAAAATGATTGTTATTTATGATTCTCTGTAATTGGGGCGGTGTTTAGCATGTCAGGACGACGTCAGGCGACAGACAATGTATATAGCTTCGTTGATGTCAGTCACTGAGGCAGTAATGAATATTGAGTTACGTTGTATCGTTAGTACCAGGTGAGGGGCCTAGACTCGGTTGTATGACGAACAATAACGTGAAAGTCTGAAGTAATCTTGTACTGTTTGATGGATGTTCCATTGTTGGAATTTAAACTGGGTTTTATTGCAGAAAATATTGTTGTGAAATATAACCTTGCTGTTAATTTCACAAGTCTATTATTAGCTCCAGTATTTTTATGAAAAGATATCTAACCTCACAGACAAGATTCCTAACTATTGATATTGAGGGAAACATCTACTCCACTGACTACATAACAGTGACAGTGATTTAATTCAATCATATTTTCAAGTCATGCATTTTGAGCAACGTATAAAAAGATAATTCATAATCCACTGACTCAAAAATCCCTAGTACTGAGAGAAAAATACAAAAATTGGCAACAGTGTGAGATTGTGCTCGGGCATATGCGTGCAACAGTAGATTTCCGGGCTTGCATGGACCTGTGTATTTAGATTTTGACTTATTCCCAACTCGTACATATAAAGCAAATATTAATTGTAGATTTTACAGGAGATCTAGAACAATTTTAATACTGGCACAGACATAAATACGTAAATAGAAACATAAACACAATATACAGGGTTATCCAAAAGTCCCGGTACGGCAGAAAAACATTCGAAGAAATCATTTTGGGAAAAATGTTTGAAACAAAAGTGTAAGGATATTTCCCTGGTTATCTGTTAGATTTGACCTTGACTTTGACCTTCAAGGTTATTGGAAGGTCAGGTTAAGTTTTTTAAATGGAAACCCCTATTTTTTATTGTGGATTTGGAAAGAGCAGGAAATTTCACGTCCAAATATGGTCTTGACAATGAAATGGTTGAGTTTAGGATCCATATCATGTAAAGTTTTTTGTTTATTTTAATGTATTCTATCGTCTGTTAAAATTAAGGCAACCAAACTTCTAGCAGCTTCTAACACCTTGTATAACACCAGTTTGCGTATTGAAATCAATACATAGTCACTTATAAATTGTATAAAACAAATCAAGTTGGTGACAGTAAAGCGTCCTTTCATAAAACCGTGGTGACAAGGTGTTATCGTATAAGGAATGTTGTAGTAAATGGAGTCAAGAAGTCATTTCAAGTCATTGTAGTCATTTCAGAACCTTTTCAAAAATTATATGCAGTGTGCAACTTGGTTAAAAAATAATATTGCACTGCCAAATTGTCCTCTTCACTTAAACTACGACTGTATTGGGTAAATTTTGATAAAAACTGTTTTACCAACACATTCCCGTTACAGTTCTCTTGACATTCGTTTGGAAAATGCGGTGTCCTTGGACGAAGAAAATCTCCAATGCAATTTTCAGGTACGATTATCCCAGTCGCTTCTTTTGAGCAATGCAGCTGAAAGAACTGTATCATTTCATGGGCCGTAAATCACGAGAGCGCTCGTAAAAGGGATTTATGAGCCCTTAGAGGGCCTTCTCTCATCGCGGCTCGTGTACAGGTTATGAAGAATCAAGTCGCGGGCAGATACTGCGACAAAATTCTTCGCCGTGTCGGTTTCGTTGAGAGGCCTACGTCTTGAAATCATAATAAAAGCGAAAATTAAATCATTTGCTTGCACGTGAATGAATTTATGTTATTATATCAACCCTTGCGACTTGTCCGCACGTGTGTGGACCGCCTTAGGGATTTTTATTGGCCTTGGCAAACTTTACCCTAACTGTTGAAGTTTATATTTGGCGCAGCAAAAGTTTAGGTCCTCTTTTTCTTGCCCTTTTGCTACTTTTTCCCTATTGCGTTCCGCGTAAACAAGTTTCCCTCAGTTTTTCCCTTATCGCGTTAATTAACTTTTTATATTCTTGGGGAATTTAGCAGGGGAATTGTTTTCCTTGCTTACAAATGAGGAAGCCATACACGGCGGCCATAAATATATTTCTACAGGATGGTTTATTAGAACCCACGTAGATTAGTCTACACTAATTGTAAAATGTGTCTTTCCTACTTCTACGCTTATGATACGCACTGACACGCAATAAACGCTTCCAAGAGTGCGCGCGTAGGCTGAACATATCGAAACACTGTGCGGAATGAAATGCACATTACAGTTTTCTTGCAGAAGATACATGAAATTATTTTATCGGATTAAGAAGTATTAAAAATTGTGGTAGGTCAATAGAATTCAATCTGCCAGAAAATATTGTGATGCAAAAGTGTAACAACAGCAATTGTTAGTCTTCAAGGATATTATAGCTGTACAAAATGTAAGTGTACGTAAGATGCAACCATATATTTACATTTATTATTATTATTTACTATTATTTACAATACAGTTATTATGATATTCACAATACCGCAGTAGAAAATATCGAACAAGACAATAAAAATATGTCAAAATTAATAAATCATGATTTGTTTACTCAGTGTTATGATCGACTGTAAATATTAATCATGATATTGATATAACCACGTATCCGAAATTATTTGCGTTTTTTAAAAGGAAATTTGACATATATTTTGCTAACAAAGTAAAGACTTTGATATCAGAACAAATAAATAAATTTTTAAAAGAAGCCGTGTATGCCGCAAAGGAGAATTGTAGAAGATAAAAATTAGTAATGTAGAAGATATAAATTCCGCTTTCATAATAAAATTTACTGGTACATAAACTGAAACTCCCAAGGTTAGATAAAAAAATTTCGAAAAGCATGAACAGCGATTAAAATAATCCAGATCTGTGCAGTTGGGACACCCCCCCAAGAAACACGCTTCAAGAATTAACTCGAATCATTCATACTTCTATCTTTATTCAATCAGTGGTAGACATATGGTTCAATTATTAAGACACTTCGGTTAAGCCCAGTCTGGTCTGGGAGCAGAAAAAGTTAAAAGCTTTTATGACACCAATATCATTTCGCAGTATGCTTTGCTTTCTCGTAAATAGACAACATAAAGCTGTATTAGATTCCGAAGCGGTTTCTTTGTAGTCTTGATGTATTTTATCACCAATAATTGATTTTTCGATACACCGGTCCATGTTTTTTTCGTTAGAAAGTGATTGATTGATATATCGCCCTAGATTTTTTCCAGAGTTAATGGAAAATGATGACCGTCTGTATCTGAAAGCGACTGTCCAGTCAATGAAGTTGTTAGGGAAAAAAGTAACAAGTAATTGCGATACGAGGGGAACGTAAAAAGTTCAGACAGTTCTGACACAAATCATTTTTCAAGTGACTCAAGATTTGCTTTATTGGAATATAGAAATAAAAAGTTGAATTTTTAGAAGAAATTTTAAGGGCAAGTTGGTAATTGTAGTCACAGAAAATATACATTACTGTAACTCAAAACCGAGAACTTCAGAAATGAAATCCATGAAATTGTAACAATTTTCGAAATTAAAATATCTCATACAACTTTTTGTTTAAAAAAGTTCAAACGCAAAGATTTAAGGAACATGTCTAAGTGCGAATTACAGTATACATGCATTATTTTAGACCACCCAGTATAGATTTTAACAAATTGGATCATTAGATTCTTAGAAGTACGATGATTTTATCGGTTGTTATGCCATGGCTTTGGGAGTCGATCTAATAGGTAAAAGAAAAACAAAATTTAGTAATGACAAATCCATAATAAAAACGAAATTTTTTTATAAATATAGAAAAATATTTAAAAAAATATATATAAAAACAGTTGTAACGAAAATATTTATATCGAAAAAGACAGATCTGTTAGGTTTTAATAAATGTGAAAGTGAATGTGTTAAAAATCGAAGGAAAAGCTCAAATTCTGTAGAAAAGTTAACTAATAGGCCAGTCATTATAGCTTTTTTTCGGGAAAAAAATACTATTAGAAGTTTCTCTGCGGAATATTGTTCAGAAACGTGTTATAAACAAAATATCAAAAAATCAACTCGAGACTAGTTGGGAAACTTTGTTATAACAATGGTCAAAGTTATGGAAAAGTGGTTTTTTGACTCGCGTAAAAAAACTGTTATTCATAGAGAAAAAAGGTTTATACAAAAAAGGTAGATATTAAATAAATCTGTAAAATAAGACAAGTCCGATAAAATTCCGATAATTTGTTTATGCACAAGAGCTCAAAAATGGTCGAAAATTGCCGTTTCTTTCAATTGCTAATAATTAATGCAATTTTCATCGCGGACACTTGTAATTCAGGATTTTTGAGGCTTTTTGCACCGTTAATAAGTAGTAAAAATTTCAGCCCAAAAGCTTCATTAGCTTGGCGTTGGCGGAATTTGTTATCTAAGAAGATGCTATTTTCAATTCATTTTTCCCAAGCTCACAGGCGTTGTAGGGTTTCGATCATTAGTTGTTTTTGTACCTAAATAGTTGTATTGACATATGCATTTACTGACAATTTAATTTTTCAAATTTAATTTGTTTAAAAATGACTGAAAAAATGTTAATATTTACTAAATTCGCTCTCCCCACTCGTTCACTAGACCAAGTAATAGAACGCATCGCCGCTATCTTCTTTTTCGCAATTAAATAGTTGAATTCACCTTAATGTTAATGTAGGACATGAAAATATAGCTCTTAATGTACATACTCTCTCCAAATTTCGGCTCTTAATATTAATAATTAAGGTCACTGCGATTAAATAAAAAATATATATATCTCAACTTACAACAACGATTATTTTTTTAAATTCGAAGAAAACTAAAGTATAGAGGTTACTATTTTATTTTATAATAATTACCTATCTTAACAATTTAATAAATATTAACATCTTTTCAGTCATTTTTAAACAAATTAAATTTGAAAAACTAAATTCTCAGTAAATGCATATGTCAATACAACTATTTAGGTACAAAAAAAACTAATGATCGAAACCCTACAACGCCTGTGAGCTTGGGAAAAATGAATTGAAAATAGCATCTTCTTAGATAACAAATTCCGCCAACGCCAAACCAATGAAGCTTTCGGGCTGAAATTTTTTCCACTTATTAAGGGTGTAAAAAGCCTCAAAAATCCTGAATTACAAGTGTCCGCGATGAAAATTGCATTAATTATTAGCAATTGAAAGAAACGGCAATTTTCGACCATTTTTGAGCTCTTGTGCATAAACAAATTATCGGAATTTAATCGGACTTTTCTGATTTTATAGGCTTATTTAATACCTACCTTTTTTGTATAAACTTTTTTTCGCTATGAATAATAGTTTTTTTACGTGAGCCAAAAAACCACTTTTCCATAACTTTGACCACTGTTACAAAGTTTCCCAACTAGCCTCGAGTTGATTTTTTGATATTTTATTTATAACAGGTTTCCGAACAATATTCCGCAGAGAAACTTCTAATAGTATTTTTTTCCGGAAACAGGCTCTTTCATGTCTATAATGACAGGGATATAATAGCAAGTGTAAAGGTAGGTGGAAGATTTTTTTTTTATAAAAAGTTCATTCGTCACATTTGTGATGATAAGCTTTTACAAAAATTTGAGACTATTCTATAATAGTTTCGAAAAATTATGCGGTGTTGACAGATTTATTACAAATATTGAAATACTGATTTTTGAGGTTGTTTTTGAATTTTTTTTTACCTATATCATTGAAAAGCCAAAAAATGCACTATTTGCTCAGCTTAAAATTGAATATAGCGCGAATAATGTGATGATGGCTTCTCGCAACCGAAACGTCGCAATGAAAATCTAAATATACAGTTATTTTCCTCGAAAAAACTTCTGTGAAAAAGTGTTTTTGGATTTTAAAAATTCTTCTAATTATAAAAGTTACAGACGATTTTCGCAAACGCCACATTTATTTTTTTCAAAATAGCTACTAAAAAACCTGAAGAGTTAGCACCGGTCTGCCAGCGTCATTAAGTTAGCAACGGAACAACATCCTATCTCTTATAGTTTCCAAGATACCAATACATGCATCACCAAAATGGTCCACACTTTGTATAGATGTATACAGACATGAATATTTATCAAAACGCCATTAATCGATGCTAACAAAAATTTAACAAACTTCCATCTTCTGGGCACGCCTGACTTTCAAACTTTCCGGTTAATTACATTTCAACAAAGATAACGTCCTGTTCGAAGTGCGACGGGCGTGGTAGCGATCCAGAACGAAATAACACGGGGTAGGGTAGAAAGGTTAACTTATCTGCCGACCTTTCGGGGCTATCGCCATTATTTCCCGACTATTTCTGACTTTATTTATGTACCTGAAAGGCGAGCTAGGTATGTAAATATCAGAGATTTGATTAGTTTGAAATATGGTGCTTCGCTTGTTAGCACAGTGAAACGTTTAAGTATATATGATCACACCTAGCATACTTCCTTTATATCTTGTATCAGCGTTTCACACGGAAATATACTACATTATTTTCAATAAGTACCAATTTTTACAGCATGCCTCAAAATAACTTCGCAGTTTTAAAAGAAAGCATCAGAACAGCTTAGAATACATTAAAATACTATAAAATAGCTTTAGAAGGCATATATATTGTTTCAAAGGTCAAAGATCAGTCAAACGATAAAAAATTAAAGGTATAAATGACCGCAAATCAAAGGTAGATTACACAGCCACACAGAAAAAAAAAAGTTGGGTATACTTTTTATGCGACATATATTTTTCGTAGTAATTTGGCCTCCTGAACACGAATCTGGGGTCAGAATTGGCCCATCAAGTCACAATTTTTTCCTAACCTCAACAAACTTGTGAAAAATAGTGAAAATTGATGAAAATTTACTGGGAAAATTTGGAAAAAAATTTATTTCCACATCAAATGGTATGAAATCACACGTTCTAGCTCAATTCTGACAGTGGATTTGAATTCAGCAGAGTCTTTTACATAAAAATGTACTATTTGATGTGGAAATAAATTTTTTTCCAAATTTTTCCAGTAAATTTTCATCAATTTTCACTATTTTTCCAAAGTTTTTTGAGGTCAGGAAAAAATTGTGACGTGATGGGCTAATTCTGACCCCAGATTCGTGTTCAGGAGGCCAAATTACTACGAAAAATATATGTCGCATAAAAAGTATACCCAACTTTTTTTTTTCTGTGTGGCTGTGTTATTGAAGGCTAAAGGTCAATAACGGAAGGTTACTGAATGTAGAAGTGCTATTATCGATAGTGAAACGTTATTGAGGGATTTTGGGAGATATCTAAATATTATCATGTCCTTAGAAGTTTAGTAGAAAATATTTTGAATTTCTTGACATAATTTGACGGTATTTCAATAACCAGAGGCCAAAGGCCAGTGATCAAAAGGCAAAGATCGATGAACGGAAGAAATGCTCAATGACCGAAGGTCAAAAGTTAGTGACGAAAGGTCAAAGTGCAGTGGCTGGTCAAACTATTTCGAGAGATATCGGGGTGTTTCTAAATATTTTCAAGTTTTTAGAAGTTTTTGAAATATTCAAAAGTATTTTGAAGTTCTTGAGATATTTCGAGATATCTGGACATATTATGTTAGAGGTTTTCGAGATATCTTCATATTTTTAACAGTATTTCCAGGTAGTTTGAAGTTTTCGAAGTATTTCCATATGCTTATTTAGAGATTTTTGAGGTACTTGGATGGATATCGAAGTATTTGACGTATTTAGTGATTTGTACGGTTTTACTAAGTTTTTAGAAGTTTTCGATGTATGCACATTTTGATATATTTTAATATATTTCAAAATTTATGTGCATTCTGATATTATTTTGACGTTTTGTGTTGAATTTAAAGCCGTCTGGATTAATTTTAATATCATTTGATTTCTTTTATGGATTTTGATACCCAAGGATACTAACACAAGACAGGAGAACACACTTATATTCGAATATAATGCTTTTTAAAATTATATAGTGGGCTGCGATAGCAACTTTGATATTCTGAGCAGTTAGAAGAAAGAATAAATAATCCTTTTCATCAGATTCAAGCAACAATAAATTTCGAACAAATTACATTTTCTTTACTAAAAATATGTCCGGCCTGTGTTCGTGGAAATGGAGGTATTTTTGAACATTTACTCAAATAGAATCATTAAAATGATGACTAGTGTTATTAATTTCTTTATTCGAATAAATAACCGAATGATTAGTGCTTGTCATGTTATTTAAGTAAAAGTGTTTTCAATTTTTTAAGTTTTACTCGAAAATCAGGCTTTTTTCTAAAAAGATAAGAGAGTAGTAATTTGTAGAAAAGTGAAAGACGAATCCGAAAACATCATGGTTGTTACCTTAAACCAGTGGCGTACTGTTTTATTTAGAAACATGCTTCACCACTGGAGCATGTAAATTTTAGGAAAAGCCCTCAGATGTTGGACAATGTTTACATAAATACATGTGCCCAATTTTAAATTATTTCACTTACTGGTTTTTAAATTATTTAAAAAAATTAAAAATATTTTATGAAGTTTTAACACCCTGTATCTTTTTAACGAAGCGCCCTAGATAAAAACTTTATAGGAAAGACTTCCCTTAAAATTCACCAAAGAATACGAGGTCTCATTTTTGGTCACTATTTGGGAATCACCCTGTATATCAAAACAAATTTTATTGTTTTATACACTACATTTTATAAAAATTTAAATAAAATCGCTTCTTACAATATATTTAATTGCCTAACGTGAAGCTTTTTGTTATAGTTGATAAACTCTACCATTTCTAGCATTTTTTATATCGTATATAACTTTTAGGTGAAAACCACTAACCGCGTGATTTAATTTTCCTTTTGTGTGGATTTGCCCGTTTGGTTGAACGTTTGGACGAAACAGCCAGCAATTAAGCTTGTTACATGAAAAAATGTTGATTTATAGCAAACGTTTGTAAAAGTACAGCGCAGTAAACTATCCGGAAGGACAATATGGGTGTGTAGTTCCCTGCGTGTGTTTGTATAGCATTTTATTTGTTCGATAAACGATTTGTACGAGCTATTATTGTCACTGCTGTTCTATTATACCATCGCAGACCGCAATAAAATCCAATAAAATGCGACGGACTTTATAGTCTACGTCAATGCACGGGTCTCAGGTGTTGGGGTTCGAAAGAGACCGGCACTTTTGGGCGCTGGCGTAATGTCCTTTCTCCATTTAGCTGTAGTGGATTCCCATGCTTAAATTGAGTCCTGGAGTGGCAAAACCTCTCCCGATTTTGACCGGATAAGAGTGAAAGACCGTCCGTCGACGCTGTCGATTGGGGATTATCGCAATTTACAGCACAGAGGGGCCTTGAGTGAAACGTCAATGCTCTGATGTATTTTGTAGCGGGGAAAAAGATTAGTGTGCCTTTTTGGATGAATAAATAGGAGGAATAGAAAATCAAGGAATAATTGAACGCTGCTTTAACCGCTATTGAGGGGAATTTCCAACGAGAATATAAATAATCATAAAAACAGGTCGATTGTATATAGCCCGGTCAAAATAGACATTTCAAATAACGAAAATTCCGACAGAGCTAATTTTTGGTGGAGACCTTGGGTACACCATTAGAAATAAAGTGTCAAAAGTCCCCATCGATCCCATGTGTGCTAAAAAAAGTTATTCGGGATCAACGGTCAAAATTTGAGGTTTTTTGGATTTTTTTCGAAAACTGTATGTTTTATCAAAAAAGTAGCCCTGGCAAAAATTATAGATCTCAAAAGTATCTACAAATATGGTCCTTATACTTTTTTTTCTAAGAATCACCATTCCTGAGATATCGCGATTCTAATAGTTGAAGGAGTCACGTTCTACATAATATGCACACATTTCCACACCACCTGTGAGGTAGTGTACTTTGACGCGTTTTTTTTAACATGGTTTCCCCGGTAGGCCTACTCCACGAACTGTTATGACAGAATTTTCAGGGACAATACTCTTTTAACTGTATGATGATTATTGATATTGATATTGGTTATTGACTTTAACTGTAGTTCTGATTTCTTTTGATATTTTAATCTGATTCATACTCTTCAAAGTCGACTTCAACAGTCATGTCTTCTTCGATTTCTTCTTCTTTTTCTTCTTCCTCTTGCTGGATGTTCATAAATTGTTCAAATGAAGATGAATCAGCTGTCTCTTCATCGAAATCACATGAATCTTCGTCTGTTGTATTCAATTGGACATTTGAGCAAGACTGGCTTTGGCAATTAGTATACGTTGGAGAACACAGTATCCCTACTCTTCTACAGCCACATTTAGCACTACAACCTTTTTTGCAATTGCAAAAATAGTGTTTAGGAGTTTTTACGGAGCAGATGGGAGTAAAGTTTGAATCGGTTCCAAAGTATTATCTGTTAATTTCCAACCCCAGTCTTCTGGGTTCAGTTAATTGCCTAGCCATGTCTGAACTTGATAGTATACTCCATAGAAGGAAGACAAGATAGTTGTACTTGTTTCTTGTTTCGTGTATGTTTTACAGAAGTTATATATCTATATTTATCTATACAATCAAATTTTTTGGAGCTCCTTAACAGCAAGGAGAAAGCGAATTCCTTTTGTGATTATTGTTTGAGGTGAAGAATCAATTTCTGCAATCAATCAAATCTTTTTTTCCAAATAATTTTAATACTGATGTTTTACCCCTTCTGAACATTGCTGATGTAGTATCGCAACCGGTTATCGCATGTAAAAATAAGATATGGTTTTGGCATTTTGGATAAGCAGATAAACTTTTTGAAGAATATATTTCTTTTCGCTGTTGAGCCTTTCCAGGTTTTAAAAAATATATAATTTTATCAGTTGGAGTTCTTGCAGTGAGTAGTATTAATAAGTCAACATCTTCACCAACTACGATAGTTGTATTTGTTGCATTAAATTGTTCTATTGCTGTTTCAATTATAAGGACATCTGCGTCATTTTGACTAAGTGACTGAGTTTCTTTTGAGTGTATATTCTCAGAATAGTATAGTTTATACATATAAGAGACACAAATAGGCATTTTTACTTGCATTAAGTGCCAGACTATGTAATACGTTGCATATACTCCTTGAACTTTTAGAATCGCGATATCTCAGGAATGGTGGTTCTTAAAAAAAAAAAGTATAAGGGTCATTTTTATAGATAATTTTCAGATCTATAATTTTTGTCGGAACAACTTTTTTGATAAAACTTACCGTTTTCGAAAAAAATCCAAAAACCTCAAATTTTGACCTTTGGCCCCGAATAACTTTTTTAGCACACATACGGATATTAAAACTGACTTTCGAATTCAGTCCGGCTTCATAAGAAACCTACAAACTCGTAAAAAAGTGTTACAGAATTTTTTGTAAGTACTCGCCGCGATAAAATACATGCATTTCAGCAGTTCCAAAACAGTTTTAAACACATTTTCCCTATGACCTTAAACTTCCGATACAAGTGACAGTTTGTGACATCTGTTAACTCTGTGTTAACTCTTCTTTCACCACTTTAAATTTTTGACATAAGTTCGTTAACACCCTGTATAATAATTATGTTTATTTCAGTTGACACTCTCCAACCAGTATCGTCCTCCCTTAATAATTAATATGGTCATTTTACTAACTCGCACATCCGTATGAAGTTATGAATTCCCTAACTTCCCTTTCGGTCTAAATGATGTCGATACAAAACAAGTTCGTCGCAAAAACTAGACAATTGGATTCTCACTTTTGTTGTGCTCTATTAAAACAGTGGCACGACCATTACTGGCCTCCCAATTAAACCTCCAATGTTGATCCAATGCGATCTCATTCCGACACTGCATCGCCTCCAATGCATTTGGATCCCAGCGACATATGGTTCTCGGCTGCTGCCCACATACGACACGTCGGCTTGTTCGGTTTGACCCAGTTCGGCATAGAGTGTGCCTTATCAACACGTCCAATTCCACCTTTACGTGTCGGGGGAGCCACTAGGACGGCTCCTCTGCTTCCAGGACAAAGAATACCCTCGTCTCCCGCTTAATAATTACTGAAAAGGGTATGATAATTTCAAAAAGTTGGTTTGGTACATGTGCATAAGTTCTCTATGTTTGTATATTTGTGATATTTGATCTTGTTAACCTATAATTTGAGTTTATGTTTATATACTCTGTAAAAATATTATTCTATTATATTTTGTTTTAATGTAAATTGGAAAAATAAACATATTTTTTATTAAATTACGTTAAATTTAGTTTTATTTGTTTTATTGTAAGTTGTTTTTTATTTACTTTAAATTAATACCTGCCTTGTCCTTATCCTTAAAACCTTTGTACTATCCCTCATACCGACATCGGACACTACCCGCGTACTATACGACGCATACATTAACCGCGACGATGCGAACTGAAACACTAAAACTGTAAGCAGCTTTGAGGACCTCATTTCCCTCCTAAATCATGTAATTTTAACCGCCTCGCATGGAGGGGGAACTTATTTCGATTTTTGATAAATATACTTAAAAGGTAATTGAAAATTAGTTTACTTAACTGTTTATTTAGGTTAATAGTAGATTAGTGGTATTAAAATATATGGTGTGAGTCAAATTTTACAGTGAGGCCCGGCCTCAGTTGCTCCATACGATGAGCCGCCACTGCATCATCTAATATTTTAGTTCCCTTATCTAACTGGTTGTCTAAGTATATTATACAGGGTGATTCAGAACTTATCCAAAAAAATCTGGATGTACAGGGGACCCTTACAAATACAAATTTTGTAAAGAAAAAATCAGAAGGGTCAGTTCGAAATTTATTTAAAAATACACTTCTGCACGGCACTGGAAACTGGTCCACTGTAAAACCTGACCTCGCACAATGCGACCGGTATGGCGGCTTGATAAAAACGGACAAAAACTTTCGCAAGGAAAGAAATATGTAAATAGAATTTTATCACACCTATTTTATATCGGCAAATTCAAATGCTTTCGCCTTTATTAATTATTAATAAAATTAATTTTTGTTTTTAAATAATAAAATCATTTGACATACCCGATGCTGCAACAGCAATTGTTCAAAATTTTATCCACTCACGTGTAAACACATTTGGGCCCGTCTTACTCACTTTCTGCGAACTACACAAATGATGTCTTGCTTCACCATAACACAAATACTTCACCATAATACAAATGTTGTCTTGCTTCACCATAAATTAAAACGATATCCATCAACTCTGAGTTGCTATACACGCAAGCCATTTTTGACACTAACTACTAAAAAACTGATGTAAATACCACAGATAACAGGTAAAAACTACCGCAACGACGGATTTCAGTATTAGGAGTCACATGGCTCTCCACGCGTATTGCGAATGACGCTAGAGACTACAGTTGCCCATCTATGTAGTGGTTTAATGTGCTATAACTTCAATAATTTTTTTCTCAGAAACTATAAGGATTTTACAAAATTTTTTTTTACAATATTGACTTCATTTCTCATGCCGCATCTATTCCCAATTTTTTTTTGGATAAGTTGTGAATCACCCTGTATATAGATTGTAATAAAAAATGGTATATAATTAAAAAAATATAGCTCACCTCCATTATTTTTGTTCACTTGTTATTTTTTTATTCAATTTTGTCACACTCGGCATAAACGAGGTCTTTAGTGATCCAGTTGGAGAAATCATTTCGGCCTCGTTCAAGGAAGCCAACGCCGATTTATAAGCCTCTAGAAATGCGCGCCTCGAGTTCACTTAAGAGCACGGCATTGTTATTGTTGCTTTATGGCGATGCACTTTTGTAAACGACATCTGCGAAATTATTCTGGTTGTTTTGATAAAGGCGCTTCTAACTGTCACGTACGCCAAGCTCACTTGCACATGTCGCAAATTTACTGGTTACGAGAACTCTGGAAACACGTATCGTTTATATATGTGTGTTCGTATGGAGAGATTCGTTTGGAAACAAATGTATTTTCTTGTTTGGTAGTTACTTTATTCAAACTAAACCGAAACAAGTGAAAATGTTGACTGCTAAATATAATATAAATTATAGTTTGATGTAGCATTCATTGTGTTAATCACATTATTTACCGATATTACCTCACTACCTCTACCTGGGATACTAATTGCTCTTTCGCGTTCTGTAATAGCTCGTTTATTATTGTTTTAAGCGAATTACCGAACACGATGTTGCGCGGGCCTGGGTGTTGTGAATATCATTTAATTAAAAGCTTAATTAGTCTTATTTTGGCTAGATAAGGCCAATCGGGGGTTAAACCGTTTATTTGCACATATCGCGTAAAATTCTATGATCAAACGATATCACTAGATAAGGCTTAATTATATGTGGTATAGGAAAGAGCTCAAATCACTCAAAGCTTTCCAGATAAGATCTCCAATAAATAATTTGTTATCCTGGTCACATATTTCGTACGTCATTAGTCTCCATTGCCATGATAGAAATTTAGATCCACAATAATAATAATTACCTCCGTTGGTACATTAGATCAACATTTCTACAATAGAAATTGAATCAAAGTGTTCTAGATATAAATTATCCCCGATGTTTCCTTAAATCTACATTTTCATGATAGAAACTGACTTAAGGTATTATTGAAAAGAACCCTAATAATACACAGGGCAACAAAATGACATTGAGACTTACCTTCTCTCAAACCAGTTGATCTTCATGTCTTTGAGGTCGCTGATGACGATCCCTATATTCGTATAACCCCAGCCCGTCTGGATCAAGGTTAAATGAAGGTCAAATTTCGTTTTTTGAATTATGTAACTTTTTGATCCCGGAATCCAAAACAGCAAGAAATTTTACGTCCAAATATGTGTTGAGCTGTTAGTGAATATGACCTCTGGAGATTCTCTGGAGGTTATTTAAAGGTCGAATCTGAGATTTGAATCTACCGGCTGAAATTTCCGCTTCGAAACGATACATCGGATTTCGGACTAGTTGACCTTTACGATTTTTGGGCCACTGATCACGAATCCAATATCCACGTGCCCCCAGCACGTCTAGATCAAGGTCAAATTAAGGTTAAATTTTGTTTTTCAAATGAAATAACTTCTTTGATCCCGGAATCCGAAACAGCGAGAAATTTTACCTCGAAAAACGTGTTGAACTGTTAGTAAAAGTGACCTCTGGAGGTTACTTGAAGGTCAAATCCAATTTTTGAATTTCCCGACTGAAATATAGGCTATGAAATGAAACGTCAGATGTATGACCTTTATGGAAGTTGTGGAGAATCATGGGAACCATAAACTGATGAATTTTGATTTGACCATGAAATTCCAGTCGGTAGGTTCAAATCTCAGGTTCCACCTTTAAATGACCTCTAGAGGTCACTTTCGCCAACGGGTCAACACGTATTTAAACGTAAAATTTCCCGCTCATTCGGAATCCGGGGTCAAAAAAATTATATCATTCAAAAAACGAAATTTGATCTTCATTTGACCTTGATCTGCTGGGGTCATACGGGTACCGGGATCGTGATCAGCGACCTCAAAAATATACAATCAACTGGCTCTGAGAGAAGGTAAGCCTCAATTCTGACTAAAAGCTTTGCAGATAAGAATTCTAATAACAAAAACACAAAAACATACAAAAGAGTGGCGTTGTATTTGGACTAAACCTATTGATCTCTATGTATTTTGGGGTGCTGAACTCGAATCCGAAGTCAGAGGTGCTGCATCACCCACCAATTTTGGAAAAATCACTCCCTAAAGTGTGCAAATTCCTATATTTGTGATGCTAATGGGGTGTAATCGTGGAAAACGATTAGAAGCGATTAGGAAACTATATCCTTACGTATTTTGAGGCGCTGAATTCAATTCCGTAGTCAGAATTATCCCATCTACAATCTGTGATAGAGGCTCTGACTCAAAATTTTCCAGATAACTGTTCACCAAAATGCAGTTATACCCTTCCGAAGTCAGTTTAACATGTATAAAAACGCCTAGCAATAAAATTTAATGACTATCATAGGCGCCCCTAAAAAAGTTTTCTGCTAAAGGTAAAAAATAATAATAACTTGTATATAATGTGTAGAAAATTTCTATTATATGTTCATTTGGCCAACAAAATATTTTAATTATTTATGTCCTCAATTTTCTTTATATGAATTGTCCGTTGAATTACGTCTCTCGTCATATCATCGATATTTTTAAATTTTTGTTTTCGCTTTTTTTAATCTACTGGGCTAAAGCCCAGTAGATTAAAAAAAAAATTGTAAAAAAATTCGTTTCAGATTGAAACTTGGTTTAATCGTTAGTTTAGGCAAAAAGAAATAATATTTCCCAAAAAGTATCGGTTTAAAACCACAAGATCATTGTTTAAACAATGATTATAATGTAAAAATTACCAAAAATGGAGTGCTATCCAACAGGAGTTTTTGCTTTTGTTTGCACCCATATTATTTCTTTTTGCCTAAACTAACGATGCAGTGCACTGCTAGGCAATTCGTCAACAACTGAAATTTACGGCCGGTCGCCCAGTGCGGCTGTGTTTGTGCGCCGTTTGCCCGCGCGTGCATTCTTCAACTCACACCATATTTTCGTGATGAAGATGATGACATTTAACCCTCAAGAATGAAATGCAACCTGCGAAGAATTTATGTTCCATGTTACATCTTGAAGAAACTAATCAAACGCTGAACCGCAAACGTTCTAACTGAGTTGAAGGGACAATTTTGTTCGAGAAAAAAATGTTATTACCCATCGGAAGCAATTTTGAACCATTGTCATGACCCCACAGATTGAGGCCACACACTTTTCATAACTGCACTCTTATCATAATGATTAACAGTCTTTCCCACAAGACAATGGCGGCTCTCGAAGAAAATTCACCGGAAGACGCGGCGGTACCGCAAGGAAGACAACTGTAGTAGGTGTACGTCGCCGATCGTGTGTAGTTTCGCAATTACCTGGCACGCCCGTTCGATGCTGTCGTGGCTTGTTAGCCGGCTATTTTATTATAATTTTAATTTGTTGTATGTTCGCTCCTGCGCTCAATCAACTCTTATCGGACGTAACAGGCATGGGAACGATTTTAATTGAACGAAGACGCGGCGGTAATGGCGATAAAAAGCAATGCGAAGCGAAACTGAACCTAGGTATACTTAACTGCGCTCAATTTCTTGAATCGAGTCTGATTAAGCGATATATACAGTGTGGACCATTTTGTTGATGCATGTATTGGTATCTTGGAAACTATTAGAGATAAGAAAATGGTTAGATGGGGAAAGTTTTAGACAGTTCTGTTGCTAACTTAATGGCGCTTGCAGACCTGTCCTAACTCCCTAGGTTTTTGGGCTATTTTGAAAAAAAGTAAATGTGGTGTTTTCGAATATCGTCTGTAACTTTTGTAAAAGTATTTTTTATTAAAAAAATGAAAAAGGTATGTTGTCAAGGCGAGCGTTCGCTGAAGAGTCGTCGTGGTGTGGAGTCGCTCGCAGGTATAAGTATCTGGTCCTTATCGACAATCTGCCGTGGTCCTCTTCCGGGAACCATATCCCGAGTTGCACATTGTTTCTTGTCGCTCGCAAGGTTAGGCAAATGGGTCATTTGCTGACACAGTTTCAAACTGCTTGTCATTTTGAAATATTGTTAATCATATAGTTAATTGTTAACAGTTAGAGTGACACTTATTTTAAAAATCGTCAAAATGGCTTTGCGTTATTCCAATGATTTGTTAGACTGCTTATATTGGAAATTATACCGAAAGATAACATAGTTAGCAGGGTTTTAAAGAAAAATAAATATCACCCATACAAGCCGACCATTGTGTAGGTGCTTTAGGAAAACGATTTTATTCGAAGGTTTGGATTTTGTAATTGCCCCAGCTATTATTATATTTTTCATAGTTCTTAGCATGTAGCTTTTCAAAACTTCCAAACATTCTCAAATTTGTAATAAATTTAGAAAAATGCATTTCATTTGGTAGTTGTCTTTCGGGATAATTTCCAATATAAACCTATACAGGGTGTCTCATAATTAGTTGCCAACCCTGAACAGGCCAATTCTATGATCAAAATTAAGTAAAAAAGTTCATATGAACATGGGTCTGGAAATGCTTCCTAAGGGCACAGTGACCCATTGAAGAGGGAGGAATGGAAATCATTTTTTTGCAATATCTTTCAATCGCGTTGTGATAAATGAATGAAATTTGGTATACACAGCTAAATTTTGATGAGCAATTTGATGGACTAATCCATTTATTTCCACAAGGTCCATTGGGGTGGGTACGGGGGGGCCCTTGGTACTTTGCGTGTGTAACTTTTTCATCTTTGACTTTTTAACAAATTGGACAGCAAATTCCGTTTTCCCGAACTGTTTTACGTTAAAAAGGTACTCTTGTTTCAAATCGTTATCTTTAACGGTTTCTGAGAAAATCGCTCTTGAATTAATCCCACTTTGGTCAATTTCATAGTAATTTAAACAAAAAAAATTTTTTTGTTTAAATTTAATCTAATTTTAATAAAAAAATAATAATAAAAAATTAAATTAAATAAAAATTAATCCTTTAAATGGAAAAGAGAGGAAAGGAAAATTATTATTATTATTTTTTGTTTAAATTACTATGAAATTGACCAAAGTGGGATTAATTCAAGAGCGATTTTCTCAGAAACCGTTAAAGATAACGATTTGAAACAAGAGTACCTTTTTAACGTAAAACAGTTCGGGAAAACGGAATTTGCTGTCCAATTTGTTAAAAAGTCAAAGATGAAAAAGTTACACACGCAAAGTACCAAGGGCCCCCCCGTACCCACCCCAATGGACCTTGTGGAAATAAATGGATTAGTCCATCAAATTGCTCATCAAAATTTAGCTGTGTATACCAAATTTCATTCATTTATCACAACGCGATTGAGAGATATTGCAAAAAAATGATTTCCATTCCTCCCTCTTCAATGGGTCCCTGTGCCCTTAGGAAGCATTTCCGGACCCATGTTCATATGAACTTTTTTACTTAGTTTTGATCATAGGATCGGCCTGTTCAGGGTTGGCAGCTAATTATGAGACACCCTGTATAATACTGTTTAAAAGCACAATTGCTTTTCTATTATTTTCCTACCAACCTAAATTTTTATTCATGCAAGAAAAGCTATGTTTGCCACCATTTAAAGAATAATATACTTAATTAATTTTTATAAATATTTTACAGTACAGCACAGTTATGACACTGTACTTAAAGAACTTTTTGAGTTTCTTCTTTTACAAGCATAATTTGGTTGAATTCGTTTACTCTGGCATTACCCTTTTGGGTACTTTCTATCTTTCTCACAATTTTTTATCTATTCTTATTTGAATTCATCCAACTGCAAGGTCTAGTGTTTCCTCTTCTTCCAGATATATATATATATAAAATTAAAATCGTTATTGTCACCCTGGTATTATTAGATTAGATGCATATGTATCAGCGGTATATAACACGTTAAAATACTACAATACCTTTAGGTTATGTTTTAGATACTCTTTTGAATAAATGTTTAGAGAATTAGATTTAGATGCTAAATGGACATAAATAAGAAGACATGTGCTTACTATTTGTACTTACTCCACGAAATCAAAACAGTCATTGTTTATTTATACTCCACAAAACATTATTAGCACAAAAATAATTAGACGTGATTAGTGAACGACGATGCGACGAGTCGATGTCGATGGAACAGTGTGACGTCACAACCTATGAGAAGCCGTGTGTGTTACTGAACGTGCAATTTTGAATAGCTAATATTTTAATAATGTAATATATATTCTGTAATCAAAAGAACTGATGCTTTTTGCAATATCGATCTACATTTGCGTGCGTAGTAGACCATGCAGAAAATTCCTGCCGAACTTCCCTTTCAGCGGGAATTCATAAATTTGCGTGTTTACAACCACATATGTGATTGTTCCCTTTTTTATTTGCTGTCGTCAACAGAAAAACGGAGTTTAAAGCATAAATTTACCTCACCCCCGGGCAGTGTTTAATGGAAAATCCTTTTTTTTATATTTTATTTCCCGAAAAAATATTCGGCTTCCGTAATCATAATTAATACATTAAACGGTTTGATGACCCTTTAGAAAGTATAAGCGGCCTCTGCGGGGCATTTTTGGGAGCTCGTCGTCGTTAAATACTTATGTCCCGAGGGTCCTGTGAACGTTGGTCTTTCTCTGGAATATCGAGATGGAATTTAATACGTTTATTGCGTTTAATAAAGGCTAAATTTTTAAAAATCGGGACAGAAAAATTGGAAGATTCAGAACACTGAAAAATTACTTTTTAAATTTGCACTTTTACAAATGAGGAAAACAAAAATCCGTATCGCATTAGTTTGAATAGTTGATACATTGTTGCCAAAGCTACTCCAAACTCAGGAATTTCGTACATACAGTGTGCCCCAATATGATGGAATAAAATTCATATTATTTTTCCAGTTCAGATTTTAAAAAATCGCTAAAACAGGTCAATTAGTAAATCGCCTTTCTGCAATATTTTCTATTTTTTGGAGCCATGTTTGACAGACTTATAAATTTACCGACATTTTTTTTTAATAGGGATAGGACGCTCTATATTTTATAGTATAAAAACTGTTACATTGATGTTATTGATCAATCAGTTCAAAGACGTTTTTTTAGAACACTTAGTTTTTAAAGTGGATAGTTTATTCCCCCAAAGGGGAATAGATAACACAATTTTATTAAACAGATTTAAAACGTTTTCCTTAGAGTTAAGACGAATTATGGCAGTAACAAATTTATATAATATTTTTCATGATAGAATTGAATGCAGTGAGTTACTGGCATATTTATAAGATTTCAAAGTAGGTACAAAAGTCTTCTTATGGTGCATACTTCTCACATCAACATTTTGATAAAATCACTGCTACCTGTAATGGCTAGCAATTTTAATGCAATTTGTAGCGAATATGATATGCCAATATGCTCACTATAAAATGAGAATAAGGAAGTTTCTTAAAATGAAAGCTCTCTACTCATCTGATGATTATTTTAATAATGATTTGATTGATTTGTTGCTCTTGTTAGTCCACTAGGAATACCATGTAATGTGTGTGATCCGTAATATCTTTTTTTTATGTATTTTGTAATAGTGCCTCTTTTTGTATCTATAGTATTTATTTTTAGTATTTTTTAATGATTTATTCACATATCTGTGCTTTAGTTTTGATTTATTTTTAATTACTGATACTTTTGGTATCATATTTCTTTGACTTGTGTAAACATTTGTCTTATGTTCTGACATAAATAAATTATTATTATTATTATTATTCACAAAATTAAACGTTGTGTCATTACTTCTCTGAACCTGTAGATTTACTGTTGTTATGTTTATTTAAGCATGTCGATATCTATTAATAATTTAAATTTGTTTCTGTATTTTTGTATTTGTATTTCTTTCATAATTTTTTTATTTTCAATGTATATCTTCCGTTTCTCATGCGTTTCCTATAATTGGGTGTATGTGTAACTGTTGAAAATAAAAATGTCTATTATTATTATTATTATTGGTTATTATAGTTCGACTAATTCTCTGGTTCGGATACTTATGGTGAAATAAGTCACATACCTCCTGTTGACCACAGATTTTATCCAAGCATTATACTGAGTGTTTATGACCAATAGAACGAACCATTCCTTAATGTTTTTTCCTTTTCTATATTTTGTACTGAAGTCTGCAATATTTTTATGAAAAACCTTATATTCTACTAACCAGGTGTTTCTTGCAATTTATGTACAGGATGTTCCATAAAACTGACACAGGTGTACCAGATTTTCTTTTATTCATTTTGTTAATTTTTTCATGGAATCTTTTGATGAAAAGTTGTATATTTATTGACCAGCCGCTTTTTAGAAAATCTATATATGTACTGGGCGTTCCACAAAATTGACCCACATCTGCTGAATTACGGGCAATTTTTTCCTTTTTCACTTTTAACTTTGTCTTTATTTACTAAAGTCTTTGAATGAAAAATTGTATATTTATTAACCAGGTGTCTTTTTGAATCTTTATACTGGATGTTCCACAAAACTGATCCAATTACCAACAGAACGAAACTTTCCTTAGGTATATTTGTTTCCATTTCTACAGTTTGTACTGAAGTCTGCAATATTTTTATGAAAAATCTTATTCCCTACTAACCACATGTTTTTTGCAATTTATGTACTGGGTGTTTCATAAAACTGACACAGGTGGACTAGGTTTTTCCTTTTTCATTTAACCAGATGCCTTTTTTGGAAGTTTGGAAGAAACTTTTCTTAGTCTTTCCCCGAGCGGGGCCTACTCTTTTTTGAAAAACGTTCTCATTAAACTTTTATATACGGGGTGTTTAAAAACTAAAGTACAGGGTGTTTCAAAAAATGTTATATTTACTAACCAGCGAGGAGAGCACCGCGGAGCGGTGCTCGGGCCGCGCGCAGCGCGGCTCGAGGGCCGAAGGCCCGAGAGAAAGGTCAAACTTCGCGTCAGCGAAGTTTGCCTACCTTTCTAGTCAAATCATAATTAAAATTTCAATTTTCTGTTTTTCTTTTAAGCGGGCTGTCATTTTTCAAAATAATTTAACAACGAATGAATTGGAACTAAAACGATTCACGTTATACCTAAGGTGCTCTGGTGAATTTTATGTGTTTATCGATATTTTTTTTTAGAAAAATTAGAAAAAGATTAATAAAGAGTATGCACGTTTTTTAAAGAACAGAAGAGACTATGATTGTTTGAAATAGTCGTTAGTACGACATAAAAGACAATTTTTTAATTTTTTTTTTGACAACTACGACAAAAGAGTAGGTATAGCTAACCTTATATCGTTGAATTCGTATTTAGAAGGGCTATCTATTTGTACTATAAAATATAGAGCGTCCCATTAAAAAAAGAAATGTCGGTAAAACTCGTATTATAGGTCTGTCAAACATGGCTCAAAAAAATAGAAAATTTTGCAGAAAACTGACAATTTCTATTTACTAATTGACCTGTTTCAGAGATTTTTTTTTAATTTCAACTGGGAAAAATATGAATTTTGTTTCATCATTTTGGGACACACTGTATATTTTAGGTTACCTTTTACAGTTCTATATTCATTTATTGTATAAATCAATCATTACAAGTGTATTTAAAACGATAATTAACGTATTTAATATTTTTTATTAAAAAAATTCCTAGAACCAGAGGCAACATCGACAAATTGGATGTGATTGTGCTCGGGCATTCACTTCTGAGCAATGGTCCGAAAATAGATTGTTTCTGCCCCATTTTCAAAAACATGGAGCAGTATAAAAATAGTTAAAACATTGAAAAAATTAATAAATATGTATATACGTAAAAGAAACTAAAAACAAACAAAAAATACATAGAATAGGTTTCAAAATAATAAAATAGTGATATTTATTTCATATCTATGTACTAATCTTCATCGGTAGATGTTGACGTGCGTTTCGACAATCAAATTGGTATCATCTGGAGATCAGTAAAACTTCACCTTTACTATGGCCAGCTACGTCATACGAACGAAATCATACGTAACCGAGGAGTTGAGCGATATAAAAGAGGTGATTTCCCGTAAATAGCATGCTCCTTGTCTCTGGAGAAGCCGACAATAATAAATCATCTAAACAGAGTGTTTCTTTTATTGCCCTCGGGCCGTTTGAGGAGGCGAGATAGGATTCATGATGTATTTATCATCTTTAGGATCAATAAAGCGAGGTTAACGCATTTAATATCGTATTGCACTTACACGGGCTCTTAAAAACATAAAAACTGTAATTGTCGCGGTCTGATACTACTCCATTGACGTATGTATGCGAAAATGTCGAATAATATATAAAAATGGTCCTAGTTCTCAATATCTAAACTGGTAAATCAACAGGAATATAAAAATAGCTCACTCCGAACCTTTATTAGTTTCACTCGCACCGATTTTTTTACAGTATACAGAAAAATTTCACTCAATTGAGTGTGGACAGAAATTAATACATTATTGAGTGAAATTGAGTGAAAATAAGTCTAATTTTTCTTACAGTGTAGTGGAAGGTTTATAGAATTATGTGTAATTGAGGAAAAAATTAATATTATAAAGGAATTTAACTTAACTATAAATTAATATAATTTTTACATATTTAATATCGTACCGTATATTTTTGTAATATTTATTTACTCGAATTTGAATTATCCGATAATCTACCACAATTCTTTGAAACTCATTTAAGAGTTCGATTATATTGTGTTCTTCAAGGTTCTAATCTTGGACCCCTAATATTTATTAATGACGAAAATTATTAAATATAATAAGCTGTTTTTTGCCGATGAAAAATTTATTGTAAAATGTTAATAGTTCCAGTCTCAAATATTTTTTCAAAAATATATTGAAAGGTACCCAGCTAATTCAAATACATTTAAAAAAAAACTAAATTTCTATCAAATGAAGTCATTCGTAGTTTAATTTTGATGCAATTTTGTTATTTCTGCATTAATTGAAGATGTCTAGCAGCGATTCGGCTGATGAAGTGGCTGTTGTTAATACTCCCAATTAGGTTAATGTAGTCTGGAGTTTATTTACTTATTTTTTTAAAGTATATTCCTTTAAATATCTATTGTCGATTTTTATACCTCATGAAATATTTCTGCTTTTCTAAATGTGTCTACTTTTATGATCACATGGCCGCGTGCAATTGTTTACTTCGTTGGAATATGTAAAGTGACCATAATATAACCAACTAATATTTTATATTGTTATGTAATAACTAAGGTGGCATTGGTGTATTAACTTAAAGTATAATTTTAAACTTATATATTGAGATGACATCAAATTATTGATAGCAATTTATAAGTTTAAATTAAAAATTGACTTGACCAAGACGGTGAAGAGAAAATGTTGAAATGATTAGTGTAAAACTTAGAAAAATATTTGAGTAGAAAAAATTGGTGAATTAATATCGGAGAGTCGTATTACTAATTACTATTAATTAGTAACAGCAAGTGACATATAACAAACGAAAGCTAAAATATCATAGTTTTATTTAATAGTAGTATTATGATAAAGTATAAAGTATATAAGTATAAAGAAATATTAATGTCCAAAGTAAAATTTTATATATCAATAGGATTATGTCAGTGAAATGTCAAAAATAAAGTCGGATTCACAAGTCAGAAAATATTACATATGAAATTCAAATAAAAATATAGAAGTAAGGAATATTTTGAAATATAAGTTAAAATTTTTGTAAATAAACTGGAATGTGATTGTAAATTATAAAAGTGAAGTGAAGTGGAAAATAAAACGGAATTTAAAAAAACAGGCATATATGTGAAAAGACCCTAACAAGGAAGAAAAAATCAAGAGAGTAGGAAAAATAAAAATTTAGAAGATTATTGACTAGTTATGGAGAGATTTGTCAAAGAGAAGTGTTTTGAAAAGAAGTAAAGTGAAAAAAAACATATAAATAGAAATAATTATAGTGGAAAATAGTCCATGGATTCCAGGACGATATCCAGGCCTAGTATAAGAGGACAAGCAGTTCGACAATAAAAATCAACAAGGTATACGTGGAGGTAACTTTGTGCACAATGAATTACAAAATCTTATAAGATAAAGCTAGCTAGCAAAAGAGATTGATAAATACAGTCTCAAAAGTCATAAAAAACCTATAGGAATAATAATAAAGTTTAAAATAATCTTTCTTGAAAATAAATTTGAAATAAATACAAATTCTTCGCCTCTGATAAATATTAAATAAATTTAACTTCACTGTACCACATAGTTAGATATGTGACTGTACGAACAATTATAATAAATTTGGCCATATTAAAATTTTGATAGATATTAAGTATAAAAGCTTAACTCATTAAGAAAGATAGTTTAAGATCATTTTTATCGCCTTAAGTATAGGCAACCAATAGTACACAACTAATTAATTTGAATACCACTATAAAAAAAATTCTCAAGGTGTCACAAAAGTGCTTCAAAAGATAATTTCAAATATTCCTGAAATTGTGCTTGACATTTCACACTTATAATTGATTGTTATATATAAAAAAAAGAAACTAATAAATTAATTAATTTCTGAATAACATATTTTGTTTAGTGTGGTGTGTTGTTTGGTTTTCTGCAGTTTTAACCTCACTAGAACTCACTACTGAGAAGGGTCGAAAGCTAGCCAGGGTATAATTGACAACTTAAATTACAACATACACATATACACAACAGGATCATAATTATATTAATATACTAACAAATCACATACACATACAGATTTCTACCCATAACAATATATTTATGACTCTCTCATAATCTGTTGAATTATTATTATGTTATTTCTCTTTTCATTTTTTTATTTTACTTCTTATTGTTCTGTTAGGATTGGATACGATAAATATTATGCGAAAAATAATTTAATAACAAATTTATAATATTCAATACTGTGCGTGGGGAAGGGACTGTGTATTATTATTGTTTCATTTAGCCAATACTAGTTTAATTTAGCAACGACCAGCATCTTTGTAGCAGAGTTCACCTAGTCTAATCCTTTACCGGATTGTAATAGACGAGACCGATATTGACAAGCCGTTCGTCGCACCAGTCAACAACCTGAATCCTGAAATGGAAGTCTGTGTATACGCGGATATACATCGAGTTAATAGGCTTCATTCATTAAGTTTTTATTCTGCGGACTGGCGATACTGATTGAATTAAACTTGGATGTAATGAGTCTGTCTATTTATAGGTTTGAAATGACGGCTTGTCGATCGAATTCGAGATAAGGTACTCGAGAACCATGGAAGGAGCGTATTTTAATTAACTTTTACTTACTAGTACTTTATATCATTATTAAAGTCAATTAGATTGTTATCTGTAATTATTTCTGGACCGCAATGTAAAATATAACCAGTTTGTATTACACTGCTCGTTTTCGGTTGTGAAGGCGTCTGGGGCGTTGTTATTAATTGTTTGTCTTGTCAGTTTTCTTAGAACTGATTGCAGTACTAACCATAAAAATTAGGATTATAAAAGTGAGGGTAAAGAATAAAACGCTCTCTCAACGGTAATAATAAAGTATTTTATTGAAAACTAAGTTGTATACAAAAAGACGTGTTGATGGGGTGAGTGTTTGTTGGAGAGTCCCCTGGTGTGGAGTCGGTCGTAGGTATATGAGTAAGCATCTGGTCGCCAGCGCCAGCCCGCCGTAGACCCTTCCTGGAACGCTGGTGCGTCTGACGGCGTCCTGCTGGCGCTCTTGACGTAATGCTTAAAAATGTGTACCCACAAAAGCATAAACACTGTTATCCAAAGGAGTCAACAGTGCCTTTAACTGTGTGATTGTCAACAAAACAAAAAGGAGGCCATGAAAACTAAAATATGATATTCTTTTGTTTTCAAGGCCTGCTTAAAAATATTTCAATTAGGCCTCTCCTGACATAAATATTACAATATTTGCCCGTCCCAAAGTGCACACTTTTTTTGAAATATCACAACGCAATTGGGATTTTTTTTTTAAATTGCCTGCTTGTAGCAAAAATGAGACTGAGAAGAATTTGTTATTGAATTTTAACCAAAGTTTTCTCTAGTCGCAATAAAAAACTTTCATAGGTATCTCAGACGGCCTTTTTGTACCCGATATCAAAGTAGCTGAGGGAGCAGGTAACACTAGGTTTATTGCCAATAAAAGCTAAGAAAAAGCGTCTGAAAGTGTTCCATCTATTAAATATCGGGCAAGAGGATATAAAAGATATAAAATGTGCGTGCCTTGAATGAAAATATCAAGCTGACGCATTTATTAGGTATTGGGACTTGGGAGACGGACGGGCCGTATTAAAAGCTACTTTCAAAATGATATAGAAGAAAAATTTCTCTACTTAAAGAAGAATAATGACGAATATAATGTTTCAAGACTTATGATTCAATTAGGTTGCATAAATAATGCCATTTTTGTCACTTTTTTAATCATAAGTTATTTTTTCGATATAAAATGCAGGCATTTTAATTGTTTCTCATTGTTAAAGTAATCTGAAGAAAAACCATAATTTGGTAAAATAATACGCCCTCGTATAAAATAACGTGAGTTATCTTATCTTCATTATTAAAAGCTATTCGTCAAGGGCTTTCTATTTTCTTCTTAGCCCCAATAAGAACCAAAATGAATATCAGGGCGGATCTAGAAGTTCTAATGGTTATTGGTCCGCCCCCACAGAGTCTAACCCGAGAACAACAAGGACAGTTCAAAGATTCTTAGCTACAATACAGCTGTTTTCCTGAAGTTTTTTACAATCCCGAAGAGAAACAATTATACAGGGTGTAAGAAATTTGACTGCCATTACTTTAGCATGAGATAGAATCATAAACGAACAAAAAAGTTTTGTATTAGATGGCGTAAGATTAACAGTTTTCAAAATACAGCGAGTATTAATATTGGAGAGTTTCATCACAACGTGACAATAGTGCTTAACCTGCTGATGCGCACCACGTGTACACGCGGCAGGCTTGTCCTACGGAAAAAATGTAAACAACTAATGTGAAACATTTAGTAAATTTCAAATTGTTTTGCAGTTTTTAAATAAATAAAATAAAATATATCGATCTTGTAGTACGAAGATAGTGTTGCTTAAATTTTAGCTCGAATTTTAGAAATTATGAATCTCTTAAATCAGGAACTTAAATTGTGTATTTGAAAAATATGTAATTAAAGTACCTAAAGATTCACGTCGTCCATATATTCATACATATTAAAATAATTTAGGTACTTACCAAATAGCAAAAATCAGTAATTTTTAAATACACATGTACAAAACAAACCACAACATATGCTCAGAATGTCGACTATTTTCGATACACGCTCGCACCTTCGAATCCAATTTTCGCGCACTCGCTGGAAAACGCCTCAAGAAATGGAAATAGAGGTACGCAAGAAACACTCCAACATGGTCGAATCCAGATACCCGAGTACAAAAGCTATACGACGCAACCTAGAACCATAAATAACTATTCACGCCTTCAGTTAAGATCCTCTATCACCATTGTAGACGTAATCCTTAGTGAAGATTAAAAAAAAATGACTATTCGCAACTCACATTTTTGTCTAACAATTATCAAATGACATTAGAGTCGCCGCAGAAATATCTGACGCAATTTTCGAATTAGAACCGTACATGCGGCCCTCGAGTATAATGAACGCTGAGATAAGGCTCATTAATTTAATTTAATTTCTTGCAAAATGCAGCCTGCAGTAATGATACACTGCCTCGGTAGTCTCCATCTCCGGTCGGGATCTGCGCTAATCCCGCCTAATATCTAGCTGTAAGTGGAGGTGCCGCTCAGAGTTTAAATGCATTTGCCTCGACCGCATTAACACGACTCGCTTGGAAAGTTAACTGGGGATATTTATTCAGCGTTGGGTGGTAGTTGCCGGAGTGCATTTTGTGTACATAGTTGTCGTACGGGTTGGAAAGAACGCCGGAAGCGAATTCGATTTACACAAAATAGTGAACAGGGAGGTTGTTTATTTTTGGGAAAATCAACGCCGTGTTCAATATTAGCAGTTAGGGGCCTTCGTCGTAGGTAAGGACTGAGCTAGACGGGAAGCTTGAGGAGCTTAGGGAGCGTTAGAGCTTGTTTGTAATTTTTAGGAGAGGATCTGACTCTAAAATTTTAAAAAAATTTTGAATTAAATTATTTTTTCGGGCTAAATAAATAACAATATGCATGTAAATATCAAAGGATTCTGTACAGTGCAAAATTTGGAATGAGCGTGACTTGCTGTTAAAAGTTCAATAGTGAGTACACACTCTGGGCAGGATTTCTTCCCTGCTTACAAAACTGCAGATGCCCGGGGTTGACGTTCATACACAGCGACGGGAGATCTTAGGGTGTCGCTTTGCTGTTCCCTGAACCCTAGCTGGAATCCGCGTCGCGTCTTTGGTTGTCGGGCTCTTGCAATTTGTATATCATTCTACGTTGGCCATAAAAATGATATACAGGGTGTTGTCTTGGCTAGGTCCGAATTTCATCATGTTCGGAAATTTTTGAATTTCCATGACATAATTTTTCGTCCCAGCACACAAAACGAGCTGTCGGGGATGAGGACTGCTGCATCGGGGTAGTTTGAGCTGCCTGGAGCTGTATTTGGGCGCGACGGCGGGAAAATTGGAAACATCGGTGAAAACGTCAACCTTCATAGAGAGGGTGTCTTGTGGCTGTGTAAGAAAATTTGAAAAGATATCGAAAATTTGACGTTCCGCTTTTTTCGGTCCCAAATGGAAAGTGGGGTGAATTTCGAAATATGATAATAACCCCAAACAACACGCTCGCTAGCGAGCTCATACCCATTTGAGAGCTGCGACATGCATTGTTGTCAAATTTTATCTTTCTTGATTCTTTCATAATATCAGACAATTTAATTAATATAATTTCTGTAAATAATTTAGATTTGTTGGACAGTTTGGGAGACTTTTTTTATAATTTTCAAGTGGCAAATGTACCTTTTCGCAGTGGCGGCTCGTCGTATGAAGCAACTCAGGCCGGGCCTCATTGTAAGATTTGGATCTCACACCGTATATTTTAATACCACTATTCTACTATTAACCTAAATAAACGGTTAGGTTAATTTAAAATAAATAAAAAACAACTTCCTAAATTTAACGTAATTTAATAGATACTTATATTATCAAATACCTACATAGGTAGCTAATAATGAAACTATATCACAATACTCCTTTATCTCTTGAAACACCTTTTTCAAGACGTAATGATGTAAACCACTGCGATAAACAAATTAAAATGACTAGTCAAAGAATTTCTGAATTAAGAAACGAAGAAAAATTTAAAAATATTTTTAATTATGCGAAAAATATTACTGGACTACCAAGTAAACGGGGCAAAAGTTGCGACGAATTAGAAATATTTTCGAAATATATTTCCCCTTAATTAAGTA
This sequence comes from Anoplophora glabripennis, assembly GCF_000390285.2. Lineage (NCBI taxonomy): Eukaryota > Metazoa > Arthropoda > Insecta > Coleoptera > Cerambycidae > Anoplophora > Anoplophora glabripennis. The sequence goes on along the minus strand of NW_019416609.1, from coordinate 873,216 downwards.
CCTACTCGTTTTGGGAATTTACATGATTTAATCTTTTTGCTTTAATGGATTCCTCAAAATTTCCCGAATATGCAAACAAATTTCCCAAAAAATAGTTTGAATGTTTATTACAAATGTATCCAAACGTTTTTGAAATAAATAGGTTGAAAAACGAACTTAATATTTTGTACAGAGACGAACAATTTCGTAATTTAGAAATTCAAAAACCTATAGAAATATTATACAAGGAATTTAAAATGGTATTTTCGGAAACATACAAATTGTTTTGCCCAGTTTTAGCAATTCCTGCCACAAATGTCTCGGTAGAAAGAAACTTTTTGTGTCTTAAGCGCATTAAGACTTAGAAATACGATGACACAAGAGCGCTAAAACAACTTATCAGTGATAACGATAGAAAAAGAGCTATTGCAAAGTTTTAGTGCCTATCCTCAATTTTATGAAGACATTGTCAGTAAAATTGCAAATTTAAAAGACGAATAAACCTGATTTAAAAAAACATTCACTATGTTTTTAAAACATTTTGTTAAACGTTAAGTAACCAAGTAGGAACAATTTTGTTAATTATTATTAGGTAAATATATTACTTTGTTCCTTTGCTACAGTTCCCCCTCCACTCGAGGTGGTTAAAATAACGTGATTTAGGAGGGAACTGAGGCCGGCTCAAAACTGGTTACAGTTTTAGTGTTAGTCGCGGTTAATGTACGCGTCACATAGTACGCGGGTAGTGTCTGATGTCAGTGTGAGGGATAGATAAAGATAAATATATATCACTTTGTTTTTTTTCTGTTCCTTAATTTTATTGTAAATACAATTTTTAAAGTTCTGATATTATTATTAATAGTATAATTTTTTAATTTACGCTTACAGTAGGGCTATTGGCGAAGATCTCCATAATAAAAAATTACGTGAAAATTGATTTCTATTTTCATCAGTTTTTTCTATAATATTGTAAATGCAACTAAAAATTTCCAGATGCATTTAGTCGTTTGACCTTGAAAATTAAAAAATGTTTGCCAACGGCGCTTTTTTTTTTCTTGCTCACCTAGTAAAAAAGCCACGGGTCTCACCTATTCACAATGTCACGAGCCGCCACTGCCTTTTCGTTACTTCAGCGGCGGGAAAAAGTTCCTGCAAAAATTAAATCGAAACCCGCCTATTTATATTCCGTTCAATTCGTATTCAGTGCAGTGGCAATGTATGCAGGATCAATCGACCCATACACGTATAACCAGAACGAATGCTTATAGTGGCATTGGGACGTCTGTAAATCAGTTGCAGGTTTAAACTGTAGCGTTACGTGTTGTGGCTAGCTAAAGGTTGCGTGCTTAGATAAAACGGAGAAAATCTGTAAAATATGCCAAGGAATAGTTATTTCATGCAACAGACATTTTAAATTCCACACACGCCATTCCACAGTGATAAGAATCTTTTCATTTTCACGAAATCGTGAAATTAACATTAAATGAGTAACATAGAGCATGTTTTACTTTGTCGCGACATAAATAGTTATTTTTTATAATATGTTTTATTATTATTAGTGTATTTTTAATTTAGTTTGAAAGTATTCAAATAAATCCAAAAATATTTTTACAAATCCTGTCGAATAATGTCAAACATTCTTCGTTGCCAAAAATCTAAAAAAAACTGATGATATTACGGAAAACAACACTATATACAATAAACAACTAAAAATTAATAATTAAAGAGAAGCATTAAAAATTATAAATATTATTAATACAAACTTTTCAAACTAATATATTATATTCTTGACAAAGATCAACACGTAAAAACAGCCATGATAGAAATGGAATTAATAAATTTATTCCATTTGCAAGGAAGCCATCGAAAAAGTAATACTAACAATAAGTAAAATGTAGCAATACCTTTCTATCTTGGTAGAAGTTTTTGATTCAGTTCTGTAACCTGTGGGGTTATTTCTTTATCTATCTATCTTTCGTTATGACCAGTATCATAGCGAGTCTGGATTTCACAAGAGTTTACTATTTAATTCTCGAAAGGGAGTTTATAATTATCATAATACTTTAATTAATACGTGGGAACATAGAAATGTTGTATGTGCAAAGAATGAATTTCAGGCACTTACCCTCTATTGCTTACGTAGAACGTAATCCAGTGGCTGGCTATACAGGGTGACACTGAAGTTGAGAGAAACAAAAAGAAACACCAAAACTTCCAGGAAGGGTTTTAACAAAACAAACAAACAAAATAACAACACAACGGCTCGAACAACATTGTTAATTTATTTATTTACACGCGACAGCGTACCGAGATTCAGGGAATGCGCGCTCCATAGTAAAATTTGGAAAAACTTTATCCATTATATACTCCCCTTTTTTCGAATATTTCTCCTGAATTCGATACTTCGCTTCGACACGCTCATTTCTTGGGTCCAGACGTTTCTGTTCTTATCTTACTGGCGGGAACCCTAAATATCAGGACGCTCTGGCATAACTATGCCATGTTAATAATTACCTAATTGACTGGACTTACATTTATCTAAATAATTTTGAGACTAAACTTACAAATAACCCTAGCCTTCCTCTAGTGACTCCGCGTAGCAGTACGGGACGGATTAGTCAACCTTATTTACTCTATCCTTATAGCTTGGAAAATCCGTCTAAAAACCAGCTATTTCTTTTCCTCACAACATTCTAACAACTTAATCTTGAAATTCCTACGTTCAATGGAATGCATTTCGCGCGTTATTTGAAATATTTGATTTTTCTCTTTATACCTGCTTAACACATGGCCCCGACAGTTTAAGTGAACTTGTTAAAAAAAATTTTGCTAAATTTCTTCGAAGGACGACGCTACACCCACTTGAGAGCCCTCAACTTTTCGATAATTAGTATTTTACCTTTTGGCCCATCCGTTTCGAGAACTAATAAATAAATTACCACGCGTCCCGGCTTTTGTTACAGTTCCTTCGTCAGCATCGACAAAAAACTGTTATTTTGACACTTAATAAATATCACGTAAAGTAAATTTTTAATCACAGTTTTCGAAAAATGCGTTTTTGACAATGAAAATTAAAATTAAAATGTCTTCATTCTATGGGTTTCCAGAAAAATAAAAATATATTTGTCTTTCATTCTAAAACAACTAATAAACGATTTATGTGGGAAGGGGGCTGCATATTATGAATTATATACGATCAAATCAAATCCGTTTATATAAACTATATTACACGTGTCTTTATTCTGTTTTCTATTCTAAAACGTCTATGTTTTTTAAGCACTGAGTTCAGGGAGAGATTATGTAAATGCGACTTGCAAATCCAATTGTAATTCGTCTCAAGGATCGGCTGCATATACATGCACGTATTCCGCTGTTACTAGTTGATATGTTTATACCCACCGACGCCGCTAGAGAAGACAGACGGCTGTGATCGGCGTCGCGATGCCGAATTACGACCCAGACGTATCGAGTAAGCTCGTGAAACTGGTCCATTTTCTAAATTTTATAGCTCATTTCGAGCACCTCTTAAAAGTACATATTTAACAGCTAGAATTATCAGAGGATAATTTTTATGATGGATTAACGGAGGCGTTTAGGGAAAATTTTTCACTCTTTTGTTACAACACAGTTTTTTGTTAATTTTTTTTTATCAATTAAATTTTTTTAAAAAGAAAATCAATCTATGGTATTAACAGAAAATTATTTTATTTATTTATTTATTTATTTATTTATTTATTTAGAAGTTACAATATCCATCGCGACAAAGTCCCAGTTACAGGATAAGGTAAAGCAGAAAATCTTAACTAAATTTTAAAAGAAAAAGACAAACTAACATTAAATATAAAAATACTTCATAAAATAGAGCAATCAAAATATAAAGTCCAGACAAAGAACTTAAGTATAAAAAAAACAGACAAATAAAACAAATAAGCTAACTAACATATACAAAGTAAGGATTACATTTGTTAAACAAATTTTTACGTCATTCTTAGAATGAAAAAATATATCAAGTCGATATGTTATGGACCAGGTGATTAATGCGGGCATTATTAATAATGTGCGAGCATTATGAATAATGTCTAGCTCTATCGGGCTAAGTGATTAATTACTATCTAAACTTCATTATTTATCACATTGCACGGTCATTATTATATTGTTACGTGACAATTGGGCAATTTGATAACAAAGCTAAATTTGACACGGTGCGAGGAGGGAAGGACGAAGTTTAAAGTGTTGAAACCTATTAGATGCTAATTATGCTAAATAATGAGTCTGATTGCTTAAACGTTAGTTTATTTTATGTTTTATAATAATATGTCAAAACTTCTATAAAACAAAGATATGTTGTGAAATGTTTGTTTTAAATTTTATGTTTTGTGTTACCTATATTTTTAATATGACTTTCCTTAAGTTTTAAATGCAGAAAGTAGTGGATTCTTAATGTAGAAGTCCTTGCTAATTAATCCAAATAATGAGTCTAATTATTTAAATTGTTTAACATTTAGTTTATTAAGTTAAATGACAATAATAATAAAAAAATAGTAATTAAATATGTTTGTATTACTCTGCCCAAAAGGTGATGGACAATATGTATAATGCCCGGTCAATTTGATTATTTGAATAATTATTATCAAATTGCACACTCATATTGGGCATTTTACATAATGACCGGGCATTATGTATAATGCCCGATTTATCACTTGGTCCATAACAGATATATTGCTATTAGTAAATTGGTACGAAGTGTGGGTAATTGTAAAACAGAGTGAAATCTAGAATTAAGTCTAAGAACATAATATAAAATCCTTGAGACTAACGAGTCTGCATTTAAAGTGTTATTTATGAGTTTAAAAAGAAATATAATTGAAAACATAATTCGCTTACGACAGAGACTATCAAACTTAAAACAAGAAAGCAATAAATCTTGAGGTGTACCACGAGAAGGATAAAATCCATAACTAATAAAATGAATGGCCTTTAAAAATCTCCGTTGTACTTTCTCTAATTGAATATTATAAACATTATAAATGGGACTCCAAACAACCGATGCATATTCAAGTTTGTAACGCACAAATGCTGCATACACTATATTTAGGACCTTTACGTTCGGAAAGTTCTTAGAATTACGCAAAATAAAGCCTAAATTCTTATAAGCAGATTTGGTTACTAAACTAATATGCTCGTCAAACGATAATCTAGTATCGAATGTAACACCAAGGTCAGTAAATTACGTAACTCTATTTAAAAAAGATTCACCAATTTTATAATAAAAATCTTAGATCAGTTTTGCGTCGACTGTAATACGTAATTTTACATTTACATTCAGAGGTAGATTATTACATGAACACCAACTGTGTAATCTGTCAAGATTATCTTGTAATCTAGTACAACCAGTAGAGGATTTAACTTCCATGAACTTCAAAGTTGCCCGCATAGAGTAAATAGTTGATATCGGGGCGTTCAGTTAAATCATTAATGAAAATATCAAACAACAGTGGCCCCAGGATCGACCCTTGCGGAACTCCTGAAGATTGATGGAATGTACATGATTGAAAGCCTCGATACTGCACAAATTGGTACCTATTACTAAAATAAGATTTAAACAGAGATAATAGAGCAGGGGATATACCATATGACTCCAATTTTAATGTTAATAAATTATGATCTAGGCGATCGAAAGCTTTGGAAAAATCGGTATACACAACATCAACCTGACTTCCTGCATTCAAAGCTTCAACAATAAATTGGGTTTTCTCAACTAGATTTGAGGTAGTTGAACGACCATTCATAAATCCATGTTGATACGGAAATATTTTTAATTTTCAATATGAAAATAAAGTCGATTGTGTAAAATTATTCTCTAGGATTTTTGAGAAGTTACTTATTTTGTGAGATTATACTAGTAGATTCTTTTCTATAATTGTAAGGGTGTTTTCGAAGATAGAGTTTTAATTTTAATAGCTACCTATGACCATTTGTCAAATGTATGGACTGTAAAACTCCATACGTTAAACTTTCTTTGAATTTAGTTTCACGCACTTTCTGCCACTACGGCATTTTGTCTACATTCACCGTAGTATATATAGCATTTCACCAGTGCGTGACTAACCATTGTTAAAAATGACACCCGATTACTACAGCTTTACAGACACATTGTGAAATAATGAAGAATACCGATGAATTTTCCTCCTCCGTACGTTCAATACTAGAACTTTCTGTCATTAATCCCCATAAAATGAAAACGAACAACCGAAAATTAAAACTTTTCGGTACTTAACTGCTCAGTGCAACGATTTAATTTGCCTCGTTGCGATTTTTACGGATTACTGCGCTGACAGGTGAACATTTTCGATGGGATTTTTTCAATGTGAAATGGCTTAATTAGAGTAGTCCTAAATTAAATGTTTGCCCAGCAACGCTGGCTTGGCTGACGAAGCCAATCACATAGAGGAATTTTGTTAGCGACATTCTGCCATGTTCCAAGGACAAAAATGACATGGAGTATTTCGAAGTTATAGTTGCAGCTTAGGAATAGTCAGAAAATGTTTTGCTTGTGCTAAAATTTAACCAGACTATACAAGATAATTGTGTTTCCGTCCTGTTTCGCCGTTTTTGCCCTAAAAAGCCATGTTTGAACATCAGATTCGTGTTCAGCACCCAGTACAAAGGAAATCATTTCTTCATTTACCAAAAGTAATATTCTCTTTTTTTTTGTCGGCCTGTGTTAGTCAAGAATTAATAGAAGGACATGAAGGCCTTACGTACTACAGTATTCCGTTTTAATAATCTGGAGACATCCGTGGAATATATTAAAATTTTCCTTCCATCTGAAAGATTCCTCAGTGAATAATCCTTTAAAGTAGAATTGTTAATTTGGCAAATAGAAACGAAATGTCTTTGGAGTCACATCGACACTGTCACTCCATCAGAAGCACGCTCCGGTTCGTCAGAGTCATTTCAAGCTCCGACAAGCAGTTATTCAGCTAGGAACTCGAGCACAATGGAGGAGATCTGTAATTAAAAAAATAAATTAATTCAAATCTTAGTCGGCGGGTTATCATCCCCCTTCTCGTTGAACAATTTATTTACAGAACATTCAATTTCCTTGGATCCGCTCCTATTTAATTTAGAACAATAGGTATCAATCAGGCCTGTGTATTGTCTCTGGATTTTTGGGAGAGAAACAGCGTCTTCCAATCCTCAGCGGAAGAGGCTTATGAACAGCGTTGCCAGTCGAACGAAGTTTAAAAATGTGTTAATTCTTTGATTTAAGAAAAAAATTGTCTTCTTATTGTTCATTTAAATTTATGCTAACATATCCCCCTGTTTGTCCAATATACATCTACCTTCTACCAAAGGATATTTGTCAGTCGTTTCTGATGTTATGTTTCAATACTGCCATTCTCAATGAACTTTTTGGTGATTGGAGGTTTTAACTTGATAAGTAAAAGCAAAGCATCGGTAAGTCCTCTCCGTTGTTGACATTTTGATCATTTTTAACTACTTTTGGTGTCCTTGGATAGTGAAGCAGCAATCACAATTTTTTATTTGTATTGTAACCTGAGGGGTTATTTCTTTAATTATCTATCTACCATTACGACCAGTATCATAACGAGTCTGGATTTCAAAAGAGTTTACTATTTAATTCTCGAAAGGGAGTTTACAATTATCATTATACTGTAATTAATACGTGGGAACTTAGAAATGTTGTAAGCACGTAGTCCCTTTTTTTCGAAGATCTCTCCTGAATTCGACACCTCGCTTCGACACGCCCATTTCCTGGGTTCAGACGTTTATGTTCTTATCTTACTGGCGGGAACCCTGAACATCGAGACGCTTTGGCGTAAGTATGTCATGTTAATCGTTATGTAATTGACCGATTTTTACAATTGTCTAAATAATTTTGTGACTAAACTTGCAAACAACCCTATACCTTCCTCTTGTGACTCCGCATAGCAATACGGGGCGGATTAGTCAATCTCATTTAATATATTCTTGTAGCTTGGAAAATCCGCCTAAAAACCAGCTATTTGATCTATTACTTTCTTTCTAATATAATTCAGAGTATTTGTGTTTGTCCGCGTTTTTTCAAGTGTAGCCCCCTTCCGCACAAGCCTTTGGCTTTTGGATTTGGGGGTTGTCTCATTTCTGTGGTGTGTTTTATGTTATGTTATTTGCTCCAATCCCTGCATCAGCGGAATCGATCTTAAATTAATCAAAACAACATAAATTGCAATAAAATTAAACCTCTAATGATACGCACGAAATGAAAACTATTATATGATGTGAAGTCCGATTCTTTTGTATTCGTCGATGATCGTCCTTTGATGAGGATTGCCATTGGATCCATTTCGACCAATGGTTTTTCAGTCGCGTGCTTATCACGCGCGTATCATGCTTGATCATTGTTTGCTTCATTGAAATGCGTGAAGTGACCGTAGTATAATTGTGTTTTTTACTAAAATCACCCATTTGTTAAGTGCAACGTTTATAAGTGTTTTAAATATTTTCAACAATTGCTATCTACCCAAACTACACTAAAATCACAATCGCATCCTTCCTATATTGACCTCGATGTATCAGTTCCATGATGCTCGTGTTCAGAAGTCTTCCAACCCCGATATGAAATAGGGCGAAGTGGCAACGTGGCTCAGAGTAGACAAGGCGCCAAATAACGAATAATGCCACGATTTAAATCGAGAATACGGGGTGGAGTGGAGACAATAGCTGCTTGCGTTAGCTAAGCGGGTTATAAATCTGTCGCCAAGTGGAATGGAATGGTCGGTAGGAAGGGATGACGCAGAAGGGCGGGTAATTCGGATGTTTTACCTCCCTTGTAGTGGATTATTTATTATTTTGGATTAGCTTAAGAAGGATAATGGATGTACGTAGCTACGGTTTACCGAGATATTTCGCATTGTGGTATATCTCAATGGGGCAAACGTTCATGAAGGATTTTTTCACGAAATGTTTCGATTTAGCACCTTCTGTAGCCTTATCCTGTACTTAATTGCAATACTTACATTGGTTTAAATTATTTTTTTTTCATAAAGATTCTGTCTGTTGCTTACTATTGTTTGTCAAACCTACCAGATGTTCATTTGCTGCTGTCAAATAAAATTAGCGCCATCTGTCGGCAACTCTAAACGCCTATTATCTCCTTGGAGTACTGCGACTTTTCATTGGTGTGTTCAGTATTCCGTTTTATTTGTTCCCAGAAAACAATACAGAATTACCTACTATTAACCCAGATTCCTATGCTCCAAACTAATTCGTAGCGTATTTACTGTTTCCTGTTTTATTACGATCGCATTTCCATGCGGTCGCCACGACACTTTACGAATTAAATTCGACTGAAGTTAAAAAGAGTTTAAAAGTAAATTATGGTAAAGCGGCCAGCCTAGCGGCAATTAACCGCTGAAGAATACTTGAGAAATTAATTAAATAAGTAGGAGCTTCTTAAATCTTAATTTAATTTGTTGCTTTTTCTCGTTTACTTGCTCTACATTTGAATGTACTGCCGTATATTTTCTTTTTTTTAAGGAAAATAATTTTGATGGTTAAAGCTGCTGTACTTGTAAAAAAATAATTAAGATGAAAGTATGTATTAAAAACTTTGCGAAAGGGACGCTTTAGATCTTCAAAGATATTATTTGCTTGTGTCTGTTTTTCTGTTTTGTTTGGCTTTTGCGTGTACAAAGTAGAAAACCCAAAGTTAGTTAAAAAACTAATGATGCCATAGGTGGGACGAATATTAGTATCTAGTTCCACATTGCTTAAAAAACTTGTCAAAAACGACTACCTTAGACAATTAGCTGCTTTTTGTTAACAATTTCAAAATAATTGAATTATGTGAAGCTATGATCAGGAACTATATACAGTGTGGCCCCCTTTTTTTAGATTACTTAATAAACATGATAAACTTTAAATATTCAAGTATTCCATACATTAATATCGAGTTACTATTTCCTCTTCTGTTTTTGTCCAAACATGAATGAACATTTTTAACAACAAATCGATACGCTTCCGTAAAGAAAATGAAAAGGGTTTTATTGTCTGTAATTATTTATTTGTGTCATTTTTATGTTGCATTTGTCAATTATAGTATTTGTCAATTATATTTGTCAATTATTTTTGTCAGTTGCATTTGTCAGTTATATTTGTCAATTATTTTTGTCAATTATTTTTGTCAATTGCATTTGTCAATTATATTTGTCAATTATTTTTGTCAATTATTTTTTCAATTATTTTGGTCAATTATTTTTATCCACTATTTTTGTCAATTATTTTTAGGTGGTATTTCTTTTGCGACTTTTTAGGACGATATTGCTTAATAACTTAAACGGGAATAATTTTTGTCAATTATTTATTTCAATTATTTTTGTCAATTGCATTTGTCAATTATATTTGTCAATTATTTTTGTCAATTGCATTTTCAATTATATTTATCAGTTATATTTGTCAATTATTTTTGTCAATTATTTTCGTCAATTATATTTGTCAATTATTTTTAGGTGGTATTTCTTTCGAGACTTTTGGACGATATTGCTTATAACTTTTAAACGGGAAATAATAATTTTTGTCAATTTTTTTCGTCAGTTGTAGTCAATTATTTTTGTCAATTATTATAAATGGGAAGTAATAATTTTTGTCAATTATTTTTGTCAATTGCATTTGTCAATTATTTTTTTATCCACTATTTTTGTCAATAATTTTTAGGTGGTATTTCTTTCGAGACTCTTTTGGACGATATTGTTTATAACTTTTAAACGGGAAGTAATAATTTTTGTCAATTTTTTTGTCAGTTTTAGTCAATTATAAACGGGAAGTAATAATTTTTGTCAATTATTTTTGTCAATTACATTTGTCATTTATATTTATCAATTATTTTTGTCAATTGCATTTGACAATTATATTTGTCAATTGCATTTGTCAATTATATTTGTCAATTATTTTTGTCAAATATTTTTATCAATTGCATTTGACAATTATATTTGTCAATTATTTTTGTCAATTATTTTCGTCAATTATTTTTGTCAATTATTTTTATCCATTATTTTTGTCAATTATTTTTGTCAATTGTTTTTGTCAATTATTTTAAACGGGAAGTAATAATTTTTGTTAATTTTTGACAATTATTTCTGTCAGTTGTTTTTGTCAATTATTTTTGTCAATGGATAAAAATAATTGACGAAAATAATTGAAAAAAATAGACAAAAATAATTTACAAATATAATTGACAAATGCAATTGACAAAAATAATTGACAAAAATTATTACTTCCCGTTTAAAAGTTATAAGCAATATCGTCCCAAAGAGTCTCCAAACATGGATAAAAATAATTGACAAATATAATTGACGAAAATAAATTATTCCCGTTTAAAAGTTATAAGCAATATCGTCCTAAAAAGTCGCGAAAGAAATACTACCTAAAAATAATTGACAAAAATTGACAAAAATAATGGATAAAAATAATTGACAGAAATAATTGACAAATATAATTGACAAATGCAATTGACAAAAATAATAGACAAAAACCTATACCTAAATTATAAAATTTATATAAAATTAAAAATAATTTTAAATTGCACAACCAAAGGAAAATTTTAGTTGAAGCGGTGCGTCACTTGCGTCACCTGACGAGCCGCCACTGGATTAGTTGTATAAAAATCTATTATTATACTAATAATTAACTGTGATTTTTTAATCACAAAACTTCCCAGAGTAACTCGTGTTTCTATTAATTTTTTCAACAATTTTTTCGTAATAGTTAATTAAGCATAGAACTACAAGACATTCCAGTACAGTTACCGACGTGCTACATTTAAAATCGGCGAAAAAACCAACACTACAAACCGCATAATAACGTAACTCATCTTCCGCTACTCGCCAGACACAATGTATCCTCGGAGCGAACCCAGTAGGCTGCGTCGCGGTCGCCATTAGTCCATTATCGAGCTAAATCAATAAGCTACGTCCGCTTAGGCACACTTACCCAATTACCCCTATAAATAACTAAATTGTCGCCGTAACCAAACCGGTAATGATAGGCTGGTGCGTGCGTAGGCGATGGTAACTTTGTCTGCGCTCGATACACAAGCTTCCTACCTTAGTTAAAATTTAATATTGTGATATGTATATTAATTTCACGGTAAACCTAACGATTAGTAGCTGAACTTCCCGTTTGCTATCAGTTAAGGGATTTAATTATCTGTTAATTCGGTAATTGACACAAGATAGACACTTTGAGGTTAAAATTAGTAGCGGCTTTCAATTTAGATGATCTGTCTGAACAGATAGATGAGTCCCCCGTGACCAGATTTGTTCGAGCGTCCAATAAAGAACCCCGTACAAAATCAATGGAAGGAAAATGGGTCCCAGTCGATTTTGCTGAAATTGCAGTATGTTATACTTTTTGACTTTCTGATCAAAAGTTGTCATGGGCCCAAAGTGATCCTGTGAATAGTTTCAGAGATAAAGAAGGGGGAAGTATGTGATTTTGGCTGTAGGACTGAGTAAGCTTCACAAAGCTTCAAGTTGATGGATTCAAAAACTGAGGCATGTAATGAATTTTGACCAGTAGGTACAATGCTTTAGGGCAGGGATCGCTGAACCTGAATTTGGGGAAATCTTAGCTATCTAAGGTCACCTGGAGGTCAGGTAAAGGTCGTTTCAAGGTTAAACTGAAGAAAATACTTGTATTGAATTTTGACCAGTGAGTGTATAGGTTTTTGGGCTCACATAGTCTGAATCTGGAGATAGCGTAACCCTAAAGGTCACCTTCAAGTCAATTCAAGGTCATTTCAAGATCAAGTTAAAGAAAAGGCTTATATTGAATTTCAACCAGTTCAATCAATATCAGTTTTTTTTTGGGGGTGGGGGGGTAAATTGAATTCGGGGATAGCTTAGCCATGCAAGGTCACATTTAGGTCAAGTCAAGATCATTTCAAGGTCAAAGTAAAGAAAAGGCCTTTCACAAATTTTCACTGTAAGTATGTATGCTTTTAAATAAAAATTCTATTTCTATAAAAAAATTAATAAAGTTTTACATGATTTATTAAATATTAACTGATATTAGTACGTAGATACGTTACTAATTATAGATATATTTTTTTAATCAACTGCTACACAGCGAAACTAATGCAAAATAATTTAATGAAAACAACATCGTCTTTCTGTGATAACGACGTGTTATTTTAAAGTGACCATATTGTTTTGATGTCGATGTGGACGAAATGTTTTAAAAATATTTACTTTTTACATGATTTATTACGCGTTAACCATTATTGGTATATGTAGATACGTTACAAATTGTCAGGGTTGTCAGAACTGAGCCGATGGACATAGACGTACGCATTATTTATTAAATAGCAACGAATTAAATTATCTACAATACACCACCATAAGCACCAACGGATAGGAATTAATTACGCAACATTCGCACGATAACATAGCAACAGTATACTAAGGTGACATGAACGTGAAAAGCATTGTGAGGTAGCGCCTTACGCATGTTTCGGTTGACTCTCTTGGCACGCCATTTAATTGCGGCTGTCTCTGATAGCCATACTAATTGTAAATAAAACTAAATTGTGTTTTAAAATAATTAATTTTGCTGTTTTTTAAAAAATAACAATAAAAAATAAATGAAAATCTGATTAATATGAATTTATTTATTAAAGTAGTTTTAAGTTTTTGCAAACTGTTACTATTTTTTTGAGCAGCGCATACGCACAGAAGACGCGTATGTAAAGAAATATGGGGTTTCCCCATAAATAAAATAATAAAAATAATCCCCATAATAAAAATAAATAAAAATAAATAAGAATCCTAACTTTGATTTATATCAGGAATTATCCAAAGCAGGCATGCAAAATCCCTTTTCGATTACCACTTTGATAGAAAAACTTAATTATCAAACGATCTCCATACTGTTGAAGTTCTTAAATCTTTGCTGTGTCAAATTGTAATTCATTAGTATTTTTTTTTTTTTCAGAAAAACCTATGACCCCATCTTTTTTAACCTGGGTGCTTCTCCCTAATCCGAGGCAACGTTTCGGTGTGTGTTAAGGCTCGGCTCTTGCCCCCGAGCGTGAAAAGTCTATCCTGTGTTGTGTTGTTTACTAATCCCATTTGCACTCCCGCTCAAGATATAGGAATCAATCGAGGGAATATGAGTAACCAATCTCAGATGCACTTCACGGTGCATTCCCTTGAATAATAAAAAACAATTACATAAGAAGCTGGCTAAATACCCTCTGGGTGAAGGCCAAAAAAAGAAGAAGAAGAAGAAGAAGTAGACATAATAAATTAATCCAACATAAATAAAATAGCAAGAAAATTAAAACGTAAACATTTTAAATTTAACGCTTAGGAAGGGGGGGGGGGCGCAACGGAAGATAGCCTCAGCTGTTCTGTTTACATGCTATATCTTCCCTTTAAGAATCGAATACCGTCGATGCTGTAGGTGTTGTGATATGACGAGATGTAAATACGTTTAATCAGTTGTTCTTGCCATATCTATAACTCTCGATGCTAACGGTGGAGAATAAAAACAGATCACCCTGTATAATGTTTCTTCTTTTAAATATTGTGTAACGATAACAAGTCTTCGTTTAATTAGCTCCTGTTTCTTTAATTTAACGTCACTATTCTTCCGTAAACGGAAGATTACGCCGCTGAAACAAAATAAAAACCTTGGTTGTCTGGGAGTTTTCAACTGTTTAATGAAATCAGACCTTAAACAAAAGATCCATTCCTGAGATGATCCCCGCCGCCTTGATATAATTACGGCCCGCGTTAATAACGAGCCCGTTATATTCTTAATTAGAATAAGTCAGGAGTGTTCCTGGAAGGACTCCTTATTAAATTCCGTAAAGCAAATGCAGTAAACAACGCGACTCGGGAGAATCGGCAGTGTAGACGGGGGAATGTTGCTGCCGCATTAACCATTGTCGGGGCCCGCTCTATGCAAGTGAAAATGTATAATCATTGCAGTTTATACAAACTTTAATCAAGGCAATGCTCCAGATTTACTGGTCCGGGGGAATGCAAGACGGATTTTAAGGCGAACTCCTCAAACAGCGGCATTTACATTTACGACCGAATTTACATTTTCTTTGGGAAAATGCGCTCACATTGTCGCGTCTATAGCTGAAGAATCTAAACAAACTAATAAAA
Source organism: Anoplophora glabripennis (assembly GCF_000390285.2). Taxonomy (NCBI): domain Eukaryota; kingdom Metazoa; phylum Arthropoda; class Insecta; order Coleoptera; family Cerambycidae; genus Anoplophora; species Anoplophora glabripennis. The sequence continues at coordinate 858,058 of NW_019416609.1, read as the reverse complement.
TTTCTAGATTTTGTCCTGCAGACAAACGAGAAATTCATGCATTTATAGACAAAAAACTAATTGGTCAAGTCTAAATACATATTATTTATGTTGATTTGCGAATATATCGTTATGTTTTTGTTGTGTTTGTTGTTTTATTGAATTTTGTTGTTTTTGTTGAATTTTACTTACATGGGCGCCAACAAGAATTTGTGTTGTAATAATCAATTGTATTCAGAGCTAACTCCTCATCAGGGTGTGGTTTCCTTCGATTATTTAATTTTTTATAAATATTGAAGTTGTAAGAAAATGACAAATTCAATTTAGCATTTGACAAAGAATTATACTACAGTTTTTTTTTAATATTTTCAACAATTTAGCAAATTTAGTGACTTATTCTACGTTATATTTAGAAGCTATAAATTTCCCCTTTATTGCAATATGATCATTTTGATTTATAGTCGACTTCTTTGAATTTCGAAAAGATTATTTAACTTTATTTTAATTGAAATTTGTTACGAATTCGTTTCGATTTTTATTTTTAATTGGCCAATTTTAAGTGTATACAGGGTGTTGCATCACACCCTGGGACATGGCTTAATGGAAGATAGAGGACATCTAGGGTAACTAGGATCGCCTATAGAAATAACTTCTTTGCCATTCTTTATTGAGATACAGGGTGATTTATGATTTTCTGTCAAAACCGCTTTATGTCATAACTTTGGTAGGGAATGGAATAATGGGTTCATATTTGGTAGGGTTAATGCACTCACGATACTTCATGTATGCATGTATGACAGCAAAAAATCCAGATCCGGACTGCAAAACTTGTTATTTTTTTGTGCAAGTCTAGAAAACAACACTGTATATATTTTTTGAAATTCCGATACGATATTCGGAAAGTACATAAAAAAGTGATCTGAAAGACGTGTTTCTTTTTTTTGTTACACTTTGGTGGTTATTTAAATAAGCTCTTGAATATACGAGACTACGGCTTCTAAAACTAAATTATGTAAAGGACGCATGATAAAAATGGTTTTGCAACTAAAATTAGCGAAGGCTTAATTGAGGGTAGATGTTATAAATAAGCATGCATATTTTAAACCTCATTTTCTTTAAATAATGTGTATTCCAGGTCCGGACTGCAAAATTTTTTATTTTTTTTTGTAACTCTAGAAAACATCGCCCTGTATGTATTTTTTTGGTATTCCCATACGATTATCGAAAAGAACATAAAAAAGTAATCTCAGCGACATGTCTCTTTTTCTTGTTACACTATGATGATTATTTAAAATCGCATGATAAAAACACATGACAAAAAATAAATTATAATCCGTCGATTTCGATTGCCATCGATACGTCGAGCAATTGGAAACTTGGGTAAACGAGTATGAAAATGTATCGAAGTTGAGGATGCCACTTTGAAAATTTGCTATAAAATTAATTTGCCATTGTAAAGTACATTTAGACACCTATTATTTTCTTTGTGTTTTATTGTTAGGTATTTGTTTTCCGTGTTTTATTAAATAGTCTTTGTTACTATTTGCTTTTTTTATTTCTATTTTTTAGAAATCCTATTTACTAAAAGAAATAAACTACTATTTTTATCATGTATCTTTTACTTACTCATGTCATGTGTTTCTTACTCGTATATTTAAGTAATCATCAAAGTGTAACAAGAAAAAGAAACATGTCGCTGAGATTAC